>NC_069800.1:4251974-4551974 GCF_027406575.1 Nycticebus coucang | reverse complement strand
GCAAGTAAATAGGGGACCAAATGTATTTTTGGCACAGTACAGGGATACAGCTCCCAATCAAAGTAAAATCAACAAACAAGGAAAAATCCACACTGCCTCATTTGTATATTTGTTTTCCCATAACGTAATG
Organism: Nycticebus coucang; assembly: GCF_027406575.1. Taxonomy (NCBI): domain Eukaryota; kingdom Metazoa; phylum Chordata; class Mammalia; order Primates; family Lorisidae; genus Nycticebus; species Nycticebus coucang. The sequence goes on along the minus strand of NC_069800.1, from coordinate 4,551,844 downwards.
GGGAAAGTACAGAGAAAGCTGAAACTTTATTCTTTTCCTCAGTACTGGTTTTACAGTCCAGGCTTTTATTTCCTTGCAAGGCTTAAAGACAGTTTAGGCAAAACATGAATAATAACTGTTCACAAAAATATATTTACATTTTTATTGAGAATTTTCTCTGTGTCAAACACTGTGGCTACTTTCCATAGCCAATCCCTCTCATAGAAAGAATTGAAAATTTAAGATATCTCAGTTCTATTAACAACTCTACCATAGAGTCTATGATCTGTCTGTCATAGGTATATGCTAAACAATAGCAAGAAACACTTATTTAAAAAGGAGATTTAAAAAAAAAATAAGCAAGATTCAAGCATATCATTGGACCTTGCAAAATTCCAAATAGGCAACAGTCAAATCGAGAAAAATGATATGTTATAAAGGAAAGAAATATTTTTCCATATACCTAAGTTTTACAACAAATCAGTTATTTGGGCTATGTTCATGATAGAGAGGGCCTTAAATTTACAAATAAGTATCATAAATGAGAATATAATGATATTTTAAAGATATGATAATAAAGCTATGGAAAATCTACAAATAATGTATCACTTATTTCTCCATTAACAGTAATTCTTTTCCATAAGCCAATTATTTCACATGACAAATTGGTTCTAAAGTTGTTTGTTAAGAAATTTTTATTTATATAAAGGATTTGAAATGTATCTACTTCAAATCATAATCTTAGTATCGTCAAGGATTATGCCAAATTGAATGAGAGAACAACAGGGAAGATTTGATTACACCTATAGTGCATGTTACAAGGCTACAGGTGAAACTTAGTAAATGTAGAATATAAATGTCTTAACACAATAACTAAGAAAATGCCAGGAAGGCTATGTTAACCAGTGTGATGAAAATATGTCAAATACTCTATAAAACCAGTGTAGGGTGCCCCATGATCACATTAATGTACACAGCTATGATTTATTTAAAAAAAAAAAAAGATTTGAAGCCCCAACCCAGAGACTTTTTTGCCTGACGTGTCACAGGAATGTTAAATACTGGGCTTTGACTTAAGAATTGATTTTAATAAAAGTTTCTGCTTTTTGTTAAGTCTAAAACCAATCCATTTAAAGAAATTATCTTATGGAGTTTTTTATAAAGTGAAGCATCTATCTTCCCAATTACCTACTTAGTAATAGTTTTTCTTATTAATTGGCATACATGTTCAGAATCATACTTACAGGAAGTGTACATGGCCATATGACTTTGTGGTATACTAAAAAAGTGAATTTCACCTGACAAAGCTCTCTAGCTGATGAATAACAAAAACAAACAAACAAAAAAATGGATAAGGTGTTATTTGGTTGCACAATAGCAGTATTCATGACAGGTTGTGCACAGCTAAAGGAAGAAGACAGTACTTCCCCTTCAAGTGCTCCTAAGTGGGGGAATCACTCTGCAAGCAGAGCTCCTCAGAGAGACGCTTCCCATGAAATCTGCTTCAGAGAGCAATGGACAGAGTGTGTCAAATCATCCATGACACTCTAAGGGACTAGTGGTATCAACAGAGCACCCGACCCACCATATCTTTCATCTTTTCCTAACTGAAGAGTGGAACATCATTCCTTTCTCAAGAACTCACATTTTAAAAAAGTGTTCCAAAAAATTTATGGGGTTTTCTTTGAATATCATCTTGTGACAATAACAAACCACCATACCAATTGAATCAAATCAGGTGGTAATAACAATACATTTATTTCCACTTTTCTACAGAAGATCTCTGTACTTTAGTGCCTTAAAAATTTGAGTATTGCACTCAAGAAATCATATCTGGCATATGGGTCTTGTTCAGAACATTTGAATAAGTTTTGCTCTTTAGCCAAAACATAGCCATTCTTCACTTCATAGTTTTCCACAAATGAAACCATTTTGTGTGCTAGAGCTGTGGTGAACTATGACAGGATATGGTATCATAAGATTACTCATAAAATTCCATGTAATTCATCATTGATAACATCCTGGATTTTGTAGTAAAATCAGTCACCAATTATATATTATAACTACAGTTAAACAATATTTATTTGACCCATGTTGCAAAAAATTGGGGCAGAAAAATCCTAATCCCCTAAAAATGTCACCTTTCCCACATCATTCACTTATTAACCTGAACAATTCAATCCATAACAACTCAAAAAACACACTTTTCAAAACCACTTTTACTTCAGAATTGACAACTTGGAAAAATTATTTATAATAATAGGAAATAATAATAAATAATAATAGGAATTAGCTCTTTGTGGAAATAACTTTACGACCATTCCCTGCAGCTGCTGTTGATGAGATCCAGGAAACAGTCATGCACAGAAACTAAAGAGACCTCTGACAGCCGGTGTTCCTTCCGAGTGTAAATGTCAAATACTGTAGCTAAGATAAGCTTCTCTTGCTTCCTGTCCTCCAGAGTTTGATTTGCATAGATACAAAGACATAGATACACCTAGGAAAATGCATTTTTCCCTGTGCTACACACGCACAGTCCACCCGTCTGCCTGCCTGTCTCTCTTATGTGCATTATCCCCAGTAATGTGATTTATGCAGAAACCTGGAATTAAATGTACTGCCTGATAATCACTTACATGGACACAATTGGCAACATCTTGAGTGTAGATTTTTAAGGGAATGTTCTTTGGGTCATCTTTGACTTTTTCCAGATCGATGTTCCTAATCAAATGCAAACACTGAGTTAGATGGAATTTGCTGAGAGATTATTTTCAAAATCAATCTGCTTTGCTAATATATTCAATATCCTCATGTGCAATGCTTATAGACATAAGATAAGACTCAGCAAAATCAGATCGCTTTCTAGGTTGTAAGAAAATAAACAGAAATTGGGATGTTGGACTAAGGCGCATAAAAGAATAGGGGCCTCCATGTCTAGTGAGGTTTAAGAAGCATAAGCAGGTTAAGGCAGCTCTGGGTAACATTTTATCCTTATAGCTTCCCTGCCTTCTCTGGACAGGTCCACACCATACTGATAACAACAGAAGCATATGTAATACTTGGCAAGGGCAAAGCAAAGCAATGACATTTTGCCTCTCATGTTGCTCTCCGACAGAGTGCAAATCTTGATACCTCTTGCTTGGGGAGGAGAAGGGGAGAGGAAGGAGGGAAGAACTATGGTTCTGACAGATGAGCCTAAATCTACCGTTGAAATCTGTATACACAATGGTGGGCTAAAGAATTGGCTTTTGAGGTACTCAGCAAAAGCCCTCCAGATATCGGAACTTAATACACACACTGAGGAAACTGTTAGTCCCAATTAGAAGACAGGAGGTGACAGGAAGGGTGGGAGGATATTCTTGACTACTTTCTGGTTGACATAAAATAACTAGACCTCAATGTTCTGAATAGTAATAGTCTCCTTCCTAGAAAGTAAGCCAAACATGTAAGAAAAGAACATATAAAGCGAATAGTAGCTCCCAAATACTCCATACGGTACCTTATTTTCAGGACAAATGAACAATTTCTACTTAAGAGAAGAGAACAATCTGGGGCACATCTCTGCAGGAAAGGTTGAATTCATTTCTTGCATCGTAAAGATTAAAACTATATATGCTGAAAAACATACCACCGAAGAAGAGAAAGCCATTTGTCTTTTTCCTGTGAAGAACTGCAATCAGAGAAAATATAGGAGGAAAATCACACAAACTACTCAGGCTAGCATATTGAAGATTGTCAATCCTGATGAAAATAGAAACAGCCAGGTGTTACTGACATAGTTGCACATGGAAGATGCAACCTCAGCATAACTGTGTTCTGGAGATGCCCAAAGGGAAAATGTCCTTTTGGAGAAATTTCAAAATCCCAACTCTAGTTACAGTAAATTATTTTTTATGGATTCTACACAGACCCTCTGTTTCACTGAGTTTCTACAAGTGGTTTTATATGAGCAAGGGTGGTAGCTCTTACAGTGCCAAGAATACTTGATGTATAATCCAACACTTGGTTTTCCCACATCTGTAAAGCTGGATTAGTTATCTCAATTGTACTGTGTTTGTAGTTTAAAGCATCATGCGATGGAAAGTATGCCTAATATTGAGATTAAAGAGGTGAAGGCGAAATTTGGCATATGAACGAAAATATCTTGGCTCAGCAACCAAAATGTTTTCAGAGATGTCAACATTTAAATACATACTGAAGAATTATAATTTAGCAAATGAGTTCATAGAAAATTTACCTTCAAGTAATACAACCTGTTTAAGCTCAATTCATTTCGAATTAAATGGCTATTATTAATAGTTTTCTCCAGCTGTATTTAATTCTTAAATTTATAAATAAAATGAACTTTAGACCAATGTGGTCTTCTCTGAAACTTTCTCGCTAATCTCTTCAGAGAAATTGGAAACCTTAGTTATTTTCTTGATCCAACAAAATTCACTTCAGAAGTATTTGTATTTTTTTCTGATTTTTGTTGCTTTGCAACATTCTGCATAAGCAATATCTCAGAACTGGCCATCAGAAAGCACATAGCATCTTGTCAACCAATAGTTAATGATGCAAACTCCATCTTTCATAAATTATTACATTTTCTTTTTTAAAACGCCCACATTTTCAGAGTTCATGTCAAAGCTCGGGTTTATTCAGTGTTGAGAATATATGAGACATATTCTTTATACCCACTCACTTTATTCAAAGAAATTAAAAAAACTTTCATTTTAAGATTCTTAGTAATTTTGTAACTTTTATTTGACAAATAACATGTATAGAGAATTCTGCACAAAGCTAAAGTGTAACACACCTCCCTAACCACCATCCAGATTATGAAACAGACAATCGCCATGGAAGGTCCACTGATGTTCCTATTCAGCCTGTGGTTGTCACCATTCCTACTTTCCATAGCAGAGAATAGTTTGCTTGTCTTGGTACTTTCAGTAAATATAATCATACAGTATGTGCTGCTTTGGCCTAGCTGCTTTGATTCCACATTCCATTTGTGAAATGTATCTGGATTACTGCCTGCAGCTTTAGATCATTACTTCTCATTGCTCTATGGTGTTCACTAGTTTGACAACATAGCATACATTGCTTCAAAAAATAAATTACCAACTGTGTCGGGCAAACTCTGTAATCTTCTTATTTGTGTAAACTTCTTAGGTTTTCCCTTCCTCTTGCTCTATCCTACAATCAAGGAGTTATTTTCTTTCATAGTTCTTAGTATCATACAATTTTACAGGATAAAAAACAAAAGTGCTCTAAAAGGAACGGTTATCTTTGAGTTTATAAAGACACTTTAGCTCTCTGCTGGTAAAAGCACTTAAGACTATGAAAAATACAATACTAATATTCAGAAGGGAAAGAAGTTTGTCATAAAGGTAAGAAAGTAAAGACATATTGGAAGATTATCTCAAATGATGGAGGACATAAAGTTCTGTCCTGCTCAGGGCAAGCTGGGGACCATGTCACTCAAATAAGCTGTCTTTAGGGGAAAAAGGAGCCCAAGGAAATGCTTTTCAAGAGCAATTATCAGAAAAGCCAAAACTCCACACCTTTTTGTAAGAAAATAATCTTAACTTTAAAATAATGGCAGATTTTAAGCAAAGATATAAAAATAAGATGGAGAGCCCCTGCATCCTTCTCACCCACTTTAACTTTCCTCTAATGTTATCCTTTTACAATATCATGACTATTTTTTAAAGCTAAGAAACAATATTGGGACACTATTCTTCAAATAAAGTAAGTTCTTGACTTTATTCAGACATCACTGGGTTTCCATTAATGTCCTTTTTCTGGCCTAGGAGCTAATCGAGTATCCATAGTACATTTAATTATCATGTTTCCTTAGAAATTGAGAGGGAGGGGAAGGAGGGGTGGAGGATGGGCAGAGGGTGGGTGATTGGTGGGATAACACCTGCAGTGCATCTTACAAGGGTACATGTGAAACTTAGTAAATGTAGAATATAATTGTCTTAATACAATAACTAAGAAAATGCCAGGAAGGCTATGTTAACCAGTGTGATGAAAATGTGTCAAACTGTTTATAAAACCAGTGTATGGTACCCCATGATCACATTAATGTACACAGCTATGATTTAATATTAATAAAAAAGGCATTTAAATGGTGACATGTATTTATACTTCTAAATAGCCCCCACTTTTCTGTAGTAGGAATGAAAAGCTTGGGTACTTTAAAACTTTGTACTTGTCATTTTTCTGCATTACTTGAATTTTTAATCATGATTTTATGTTATTTTTATGAATATAACAAATAAATTATGTGACCAGGGCCAAAAAAAAAAGAAAAGAAATTGATCTATGACATTTTCTCAGTCTTTCCCTGTTTTTGCATATTTACTTTTATAGTTTCGAGGTATACTGGTCAGTGATGTTGTAGAATGACTCTCAATTTGTGTTACTTCGATGATTTTCTCATTATTACAATAGAATTATGTTTTTCTATGGGGGGGAGAGGACCATGGAGCTAAATTGCTTTTAACATGACATTATATCAAGAAGTACATGATATCCACATGCCATGACTGGAGATATTAACCTTGACCACTTAGTTCAAGAGACATTGTTTGAGCAATAAAGTGTACATAAAACTTGTTTCCACATTCCCCAACCCCTCCTTTCTTATAAAGCTTCATGAAAATTATTTGATTAAAAAGGATGTATGGTCACAACAATCACAACAAATAGATTCTCTGTACATGGAACTCCAAGGAGGTCAAGCAATAGAAAATAAGGATATCTATGGATGTCTGCCATGAAAAACAAGACATGCAAGGAAAGATAAAAACATATGTTCTTTCCAAATAAGTTCTTAAAATCTAGACTTCACCTCTTTTATGTTTACAGGGATGGAGCTAGAAAATATCTTTTCTTAGTTAAGTATCTCAGGAATAGAAAAAAATATCCAATGTACTCAGTACTACTGTGAAACCAATTTATAAGGACTCACACTCGCATATGAAAAATGAACCACAACTCTAGCCTAGGATGAAGGAGGAAAGGAGAGGGAGAGGGGAAGAGAAAGGGTTGTGTTGATAGAGTGAGGATTAGTAGGGGAACTACACCTATGGAGCACATTGCAAGTACAAGTTGGTTCTATCAGGTGAAGAACACAAATGTCTAAACGTTTTAATTGGGTAAATGAAGTGAAGGCTATGTTGATTAGTGGCAGTAAGCATTCCAATTTGTACCTATACTCAACACATTGAATCCAAAAATGCCATAAATATGTTCATGATTTATGCACCAATGACTTAATAAAAAAAAAAGGAAAAAACAAAAACTCTTGTGGATGTCACTAGTGCAGAGTAGAATGCCATGATATCCCTGTCTTTACTAGAGAAGTTTAACAGCGTGAAAAACTTTAGTCCTTTGGCTTTTGGATGAAGCCTTAACAGTTTGGTGGTGCTGGGCAGAAAAGCAGAATGAAAAGTATCAGGTTCATCTATAGGACCCTACATCTTTAAGGGAAAAACAAATCCTAAAGGTGTTCAAATTCACAGCTGTGATTTTTGCCTCCCCCCCCAAACTGAAAAGTACCAACTAAGAACAGTCAGGAGAAGAGGAAACAAATTCTTTAATCCTAAAATCCAGGAAATAATGAATCCTGGAAAACTGAAGTTTACTCCTTAAAATCTATACTTTGCTCTCAACTCCCACATTTCCATAGAAACTAAATAAAAACTTGATACAGAATTCACAACCCTGTATGTCATGACATCAATTTTTTTGTAGGATGAAAAACTACTTCTTTAGCAAAATTTGGAGGATAAATAAGTTATGCAAACTAAATCAGAATATTTTATAAAATTAGCTTCATGCATGCCATTTCAGTGTCTTCTAAAGACTTATGAAATTCAAAGGCTCGGTATGTAAAACAAACACCTAGCCATTAGGAAAGGGGATGTTGAAGAGGGAGTTGAAGGGTTTGACCAATCTACTCCCCTTCATTATCCCTAGAAGTTCAAGTCCCCTTTGTTGTTTTAGTATGCAGGAAGGGTGGAGAACGAAGACTTCATTCTTGGCAAGGGAGAGCACCCCCAGAAACAGAGGAATATTAAACAATAAGCTGAGTGAGTTGGAACAAAGAAAAGTCAGCTAGTTTACATTTAAGCTAGCCAAATGCTGGCAAGCTTCCTGCCTTTTCTGAAATTCTAACCTGATAGGGATAGAGCTTTTAAACAACTCAGCTGGGTCTGTGAGCACTCTGAGGAAAAATGGCCACAGAAGAGACAATGACAAAGACCTAGAAAGATACATTAACTGGGTCATTTCCTGCATAGTAAACAGGCAAAGCAGACACCCATTTGGGATATTTGCTTTTCCTTGGGCAGAAACCAAGGCAGTAGCTCAAACCCTGAGATATGGGTGGAAGAGCTTAAATCCCTTATCCTGGAGGAAGATCCTCTGTGGTGGTGATGGGAGGAAAATTCCTGCCTCTCCCTGATTCCTCAGAGGTGGTGTTTTACTAAACAGGGAAGTAATGGAGTTTAACACCTCCTTAGAAATCTGTGTGTGCGATCTCAAGCACGATGCAGTCTCATTATAAGGCTCAGATTTCAGATTTCTCAAGTCTACTCAAACCCTTAAAAAACAAATACAATAGGGGCTGATATGCTCACTCAAAGAATGTGCTGGCATCTTTGTTCTCTCCCTCATCTTACCCTCTGGGCAAATGAATATTTATGAAGCAGAATGGATCAAACACTCTGGGCCATTGCTGGAATCCCTCAAACAGTCAATGGACCCTTGACTTCCCACCTTTAATTCTGTTCTCTGTCTCATGTCTCTTTCTTTGCCATTGTTTCTAACATTATATTTCTTCAGTCGGATGATGCCACTTCCACAGGTCTTAGTGGACCCTGCCCCCATGGCAGGACACTGACACAGAAGAGCCCCTTTAAAAGAGATTGGCCAAGCCAAGATAAATGACTACAAGAGTCCCCCAAAGTGGTGTTACTTTTCATATAGTTTAAGCCAAAATCTCTTAGGGGAAACATGTCACACAAGTGTATTGGTTTAATTAGGTGTAAAAATCAGTTATAGATTTCATAAACAATCAGACTAAAATGTTATCTTTCTACCAATTTGGGGAATAAAATTTGCCTGAAGTTTTCCCTCTCATCACAGAAATGACCACAATAGCTCAGAAAGGTAAATATAGGACAAGCTGTGGTTCTTACTTGAAAGTGGCCACAAAGTTCTGAGTGGGCCAGCCCAAGATGAAGGACTTCACAGCCTCGGTGTTGCCTTCTCCCTCTTCAGCCAAACAGCGGGTTGTCCACATATCTGATAATTTAATTGTGTTTTTTGTCTTGAATTTCTTGATGCACCTAGAAAGATGAAAACAAAGGGACCTCTGGCTATTTTGTTTCTTAAATTTTATGGGAGATTTTGTACTTGTGATAATTGTCTCATAGGCTCCTATGATCTTCAGGGCCCATCACAGTCAACTGTAATGTGTTTATCTCCCTTGTTCCAAAAAAGCCTCTAATACATTTGGTGAAAAATTTACTCCTCATGCATGTACGTACAGAGAAATGGACATAAAATAGCCATTTCATTTTTCTATTCATTGAGCATTGCATTTGGAGCAAATGTCTTAACTTTAAATTTACTACTTTTACAAAAAATTTACTCATTTATTATCTATGACTTATTTCCAAAAAGACTTCAAGGACGGTCACAAAACTGTACATGTTTTATTAAAATGTTTATCAAATTTTCATGTCAAAAGAGAGCCACAGAAAAAACCTGAGATTGGAAGAATTTATAATATGTTTTCACCTGAGAGGTTATAAGATTTTCTAGTCTGTAGCAGCATAGAATATTTTACATTTTCAACCTTAAGATTTTGGTGAAACTTTCTCCCCTTATACTCTTGCTTAAATTGAAAAATATAGGCTAAAAAGGAATATAAAAAAAAGCAGGTTTGACAGAATCAATATTTATCTCTCAAGATGTAGAAGGTGATCTATTTTTAATACAGAAGTGAAATTGCTTTCAGAAAATTCCCACCTAATCCTCCTTAGACCCACATGGTAGAAACCATCATATCCCTTCATTTAATAGACATATTTTCTGCTCAGACAGACTGGAAAATTGAACAGAAGACATTGAGTAGGATGAAGTGAATACACAGGAAGACTTGGGTCCCTTTAAGCATTCAGAACCTTTGTGGCAAAACTAGAGTAAAATCTAAGAGACCTCATATATGCAAGTATCCCTGAAACTCTGATGCATGAGATATTTATGGCTAAAACTTAAACAGAACTTGCAAAGATCACAAAGATACTACAGGAAGTATAGAATCCCGCATATGGATAATCTAGTTTGAACTGCTTCCCCTAGAGTGCACTGAATTTACCTGCACTCAGGTTGTGGTATGATAGCTTCTTCCTGTTGAATTGAAGTATTCTTCACCCTACTGCTATGAATCAGTAGATTTTGATAAAATAAAAAAGACGGAATTACAGAATGAATCTTATTTCATGATGCCTGTTATTTAGGTCATATAAAACTGTAATTACAAGTCTTTTAGAATGAAAAGACTCTTTCATGTGTGGTTTCACACATTTTGTGTCTATGTGGTCTACTTATAGCTATCTTGTGGAAGCATCCACATATACTGTCCTGGGGGAAAAGTGATAGCATTTTCTATTCCCTAGATCAATAATATTCAAGCACAGTTGACAAAAACATGGAAGTGTCTAAAATTATGATCAATGACTTCCATCCTCATATACTAAAAATAATGGCTAGGCTTGGCATCTGTTGCACAGTGATTATTGCACCGGCCACATACACCCAGTCTGTTGAGTTCAAACTGGAACTAGGCCAACTAAATGACAACGGCCAACAAAAAATAGCTGGGCATTGTGTTGGGTGCCAGCTACTTGGGAAAAAGAGGCAAGAGAATCATGTAAGCCCAAGAGTTTGCGGGTGCTGTGAGCTGTGATGCCAAAGCATTCTACGGTGACAGTGTGAGACTCTGTCTCAAAAAAATAATAACAATAATAGTGGCTAATATTCTTGAGAATTTAGCAGGTGACAGTCATTGTTGTAAGTACTTTACCCAAGTTATTTCATACTGAAACATTTTACAGAAAAGGAAATGGAGTCATGAATAGATTGACTTGCCTAAAGGCAAACAGCTTACAAGGCAGACCAAGAACCTGATCTTGAGCAGAGGTAGCTCCTGAACTTACTTAGGCTCTTAAGGAGCATAAAAAGCCTTGAATATTTCCAATTCTCTAAACCACCTGCATGAAAGGATCTTTCCCTGAAGTTTCGTTCAGCTGTTCTCCTTGACCTACTTTTTGGTGTTGTTAAGCTCTCCTGAGCGTCAAGGCTTTCTGATGGAGCTATTAAAACCATCCAGCCTTAATACTTGCCTGATTATGTCTTCAATTTAAGCACAAATCAATAAATAAATAAAGAAGAAGGAAAATAACATAGATCACCCAATCTTTTATTTATTTTCAAATTCATATTCCACTCCAAAAAGTGCTGACCTTGTTCAAAGTTTCCACTATATTTCCTTACCAATAAAATCCCTTTGGGATGTTGAATATTATCCCTAAATCCCAGATAAAAATGGAGCAATAGAAATTATTTTTTGCTAGAGACAAAATTGTGTGTTCAGAAAACCTGACCCCGAAGGGAACACAGAGATTTGTGTACCATGGCCAGACAGAGCACACAAATATTTTGGTGAGATTCACTAAATTTATTCCCAATATGATATTCAGTACTGAATGTTCATTTATTATCTTCATCTCCAAAGAAAACAACGTGGCACAAAAATATGCATCAGCAAATGAGTTTCAAACTCCAACACTCTACATGACTTCTTTTTCTTTTTATGTCTGTCTATCTTAATACAGTAGCCACTAGCCACGTGTGATTAATTGAACTCAGAAATTAAGTGAAGTTTTAAAATGGTTTCCTCAGCTGCACTAATCACATGTCAAATGAATAATGGCCGCGTATGCTACCATAAATAACAGCAAAAGTTCAAAATATGTGCTTGTGACAGAAAGTTCCATGGCACAGGGTCATAGTACTAAAGCACAGCTGTGGGAGGAAGTGACTGCCTCTCCATGGGCACTGAAGAGGTGGCAGTTCAGCTCCTGGCCCTAGGCCTCTTCCAGAGTCTGGTCTGAGGGACACCTGCGCGATCCTAGAGCCCATGCACTGGAGGGACCCTACAATGGCTCCCCTTTACCAGGGGAGAACCTGTTGAGAACCAGGTGAGAACAGGTTGAGAACCTGTGGGTCGCCACCCACGGGAACTGTATTAAAGTGCTGCGGCATTAGGAAGATTGAGAACCACTGCCTTCACCAAAAGCACCTGCTGCTCTTCCAGCGCCCTAGAGGTGACTGAGTAGGAGCCTATAGGTGCGGCTTTCCCAGCTCCCCTGGCAGAGTGGCCCAGACGTTCAGGTGCAAGTTGCTCAGAGTCCTTAGCCTCGGACCTCGTGCCAGTGAGAAGGCAGGAGCAGAAAAGGCAGAGAGGAGACGGGCACTGGCCTTCCACATGCTGGTGGCCTCTGGACGCTCCTCTACAAAAGACAGGGAACGCTGTGCTGGGGACTGGCAGCGGGGAGTGCCCAGTCTTGCAGGCTCCGCCATTCCAGGTCTGACCAGACCCAGGAGGTGTGGGAAGGCCCCCTAGCGGCAGCTGGGGTGAAAGAGGCCACACCTCCTGTGAGCCCTGGTCTCTATCCACCATCCAGTGGCTGCTGAGCCAGGACCGCCACACCAGGTCAGGACAGGCTGCTGGGGTCAAATTAGAACCCAGCAGAGGAGGAGCTCAGAGGCCTACCCCGGTGAGAATCTGCTCTTCCCTCAGGCAGAGTGGGCTCCCAGATCATCCAAAACTTCAAATATCCCCAATGGTTATAGAAAGTACTTCAACTTTCATGAATTGACTGTCCTCAATAACAGCATTTCAATGGATAGAGAGAAATTGTGTCACTTCCTAAAAACATTAGCCTGAACACAGATTTAGGTTATGTGTGGAAAAATAATGGAACCTGAAAATAATGGAATCTTAAACGAGAGATAATTGAAAGCAGTAGAAGTAGATAATGGGTGCAAGTTTTGTCAATATATCTAAAAACAGCTGTTTTCAAGTGTTAAATCTATTGAAAATGTTCCTAGCAAACTATGAATGTCATGTTCATGTAAGCAATGTACGGAATAATAAATAATTTAAGGTAAAAAAATATGAAACATTTCTCTATGCTAAATAGTGTTATAACTGCTAAGAAAAAGATACCAAAATCAAAAAAAGGCACAAATCTTCTTCCCTAAGAGTTCAATGAGTGTTGGAAGTAGTCTTTAATGGCAGAGCTCAGGACATTTGTTGCTGTCTGCTTATCAAGCTCCAGGCTAAGCTTTGCACCTAATGAATACAATGAATGCAGTAAGGAAGACTGATAGAGCCAGCCCTTGGAATTCAGATCCATGTAGAAGCTCCAGCTGTGCCATTACTTATGATAAACTTACCTAAACATCAGGGTTCAACATCTTAAAATAAAAAAAAAAACACAAAAAACTTATCTCAGGGGGTTGCATAAATGAGAACTTTGTGAGCCTCTTATAGTTATGCCTACCATGAAGAACTCATCCAATGTTTTAAATAAACGTCTATTTTAAAAAGAAAATTAATGATTTGGTCTTCCATTAAAAGCCTCTGTACGTAGAATTTCATGTGGACATTTTCAAAGGCAATGCCTTGGGAAAACAACAAAAACAACAAAAATGAAACTCCTTTTCATTCTGGGTATTACTCATAATACCATATCCGCTTCAAAAACTGCATGTGTAGGCATCACTTATTTTAAAAATACTCTGAAACCCTTTTCTTTATGTTACCTTTCATTTTGAAAAGGACACTAAGCAATTCATACCTTTTCTTACTAAATGGCTATTTAGATGGAACTATTTACTCATAACAAAGGAAGGACTACTTTAATGATGAGAAAAACCTGTATGATTGAGAAACCTTCTATGAAATAGGTAACTAAAAAAATAAAAGAGTTAAATAATTATAAAGGCAACAGACCACATGCTGGCTAAAAGAATGGACTTTGAAGTAAGATTGATCTAGGTCCAAATGAGGGTTAACTAATTAGTCTTTGACCTTGAAGAAATTGCTTAACTTCTCTAAGTATCAAGTTCTATTGTAAAATGAGACAAATATTAATGAATACCCATGTACAAAAATGATAAAATTGTTACAATTGTTATAAGTATCTAAGAGAGTATACCTATAATATCCCAATACATGCTTGGTTTCTTTTGTTATTAATGCCAGTCACATGAAATATAATATTTGTAAAATTATTTAGCCTTGTCCATGTCTTATTTACGATGCAGAATAACATACTTGTGTGAGTGTGAGTAGTAGATAACAGTAACTACTATTGTTTAGTGACTGAAAATATCTCTCACAGGATTGGACTTTCAAAACTACTTTTCTCTTTCCTAATGTTTCATAAATATGGAGAATGAGAATTAGAGACAGTAGCAGCCACCATGTTCTAGGTTGAGTGTTAACTGAAGTGATATTTAGTGTTGAACAGAAAGTGACTCGTCTAGGACACCTCTAAAGGATATTCCAGGTATGTCTGCATCAACCTCTTAGCTGTCATTTCTCAGATAAAATCCTCACTATCTCTGTCATGACTAAAACAGTAACTTCGTATCAAGTCTATTGCTTCTATACTGGTCTAACTTCAAACCCAGTTTCTAACTAACATGAGCAAGAATTATATTTTTTTTTGCCAAAAAGTAATAATGCTATGCCACTCCCCCAGCAAAAGTCCTTCAGAAAAAAAGTCCTTATAAAAGGTTTTGTGGACCCAGATCCCCAAGATGTTCCCCAATAATCCTTAATTCCTGTTATTCTCACTCTATTGTAGCTCCCTCCCATGCCTTACCAGGGGTGGCCTGTGTGGCCCATTGCATACATCAGAAATGATGGTACACTACTTCAACAATTAGGTTATAAGAGACTGTGGTTTCTATTTTGGGTGCTATTTCAATTGCCTATTCTCTTGGATCTTCCACTTTGAAGGAAGCCACTGCCATTATGAGCAGCCCTGTGGACAGATCCACATGGACAGCAGACATCTGACCAACAGCCAGTGGAGCACTGAGGCTGCCAGCATCCACTTCCAAGAGTCTTGAAAGTGGATTCTCCAGTTGTAGCTGAGCCTTGAGATAATTATATCTGTGCCAACAAGCTTGAGTGGCCTGAGGAGGCCCCGTGAACTATAAGAATCTAGTGAAACACTCCCAGATTTCCAAATCAGAGAAGATGTAGGAGATGTTTGCAGTGCTGTGCTGTTATGTTTTGGGGTAACTTGTTGTACAGCAACAGGTAATTAACATGCCTACAAAGGTCCTGATAAGCTAAATTTGCTTCCATTTTTTTTTTCTTTTTGCTTCAAAGTATTACCACCCTCGCCTGCTCATTAGGCTCCAGTTACACAGGGCTTCTTTTTACTCCTCTGAGGGCCAAGCTCTCCCCACCACCTTTGTGCTTGTTGCCTCTACCTAAAATGTTCCTCCTCCCTATATCTATCTAAATGGCTATTTACATTTCTTCCTTCAATGATTTTCTCCTTGACTACACCTACCAACTATACACCTCATCTTTTACTTCACCCAGTACCCTATTTCTTCATATAGTAATCACAGTCTGTCATCCTATCCCCCCAACACACACATAAGTTCCCATATTAAAATGGAAGTTACCAAAGAGCAAGGACTGAACCCATCACCTTCTCCGTTATATCTCCTACATAACTCAGGCGTGGCACAGGAACTAAATGAACGCTTGTTGCATAAATAATTGACACATTTCTTTACCAAAAAAGGAAAGAATTATAAAACTCAATTTAGATGCTGGGCATAGTAAGAGACTAGACATTACGACCATAGGCCCTGAGTCCATTGAGTGAAAGAGTATCTTTGCCAGTGAAAATGCAATTGGATAATGATTACCAATAGAGAATATTCAGTCCACTTACTTGGTTTTGGCCACAACAAACACATCATTGTACAAGAATATATGACGCTTCTGCTTCTTCAGGCCTCTTTTCAGTTCAACTGGGCCGTCGATCAGCAGAGTCCTATTGGAGCACACAGATGGTGACACAACAGGTGTTGACACTAGCAGATGGTCTTTCCCACAGATCAGTAAGTTAAATGATGCAATACAGGCTAAGTTTATGAGGACAAAACCCATTCTCTAGGGCGGTGCCTGAAGCTCAGTGAGTAGGGTGCTGGCCCCATATACTGAGGGTGGCAAGTTCGAACCTGGACCTGGCCAAACTGCAACAAAAAAATAGCCAGGTGTTATGGTGGGTAACTATGGTCCCAGCTCCTGGGGAGGCTGAGGCAAAAGAATTGCCTAAGCCCAGGAGCTGGAGGTTGCTGTGAGCTGTGATTCCATGACACTCTACTGAGGGACAGAGGGTGAGAATCTGTCTCTAAAAGAAAGGAAAAGAAAAAAAAAATCCCAGTCTCTAATACAAATTGAAAACTGAGCTAGATGTTGTGGTGTGTGCCTGTAATTCCCCCCTACTTGGGAGTCTGATGCAGAAGGATCACTTGAACCCAGGGGTGTGGTTTGCTGCGAGCTTGGGGGATGCCATGTGCCCACGCTGACAGAGTGAGACTCTGTCTCAAAAAAAAAAAAGGAAATTTTGGTGAATAACACAATGCGTATTTTTTTTTTAAGCAATTCTTTCTTTAATACAAAAAAAGGCCCCAAAGAGGATAGTGATCTGTCCAAGGTTACAGAGCCAGTTCAGTTTTATCAAAGAAACCAGAACTTTTTCCCAGTGAGGTTGCAGCAGGGAAGTCATCTAGGATCCCAGATTCCTGGGCCAGGACTGTGCATGCAAACCACAGGCGACTCAGGATTTCAGGACCCTGTGTCCCAGGCCTGACTGCTAGTCCCAAGCAGTGTCACCCTGGGGATCTGCTGTGGTCTTCTACGGCAGTGGCCTCAAAGTTTGGTTCAGGGACCCCGGGGGTCCCAGAGACCCTTTCCAGGAGTCCACAGGGTCAAAACAGTATTCACAATACACAATGCGTATTTTTTTAGTATTTTTATTTTCAATTGTTTCTACAAATAAGCTTTAAACTTTGATAAAATGTGCAACCTTTATGTTTGAATACTATGTGATGTGAGGTACACTTTTGAATCGCTTTGAACCCAACTGAGCATACATACCAGCTCTGAAAGGCTTTATGATTCCTACAAAATATAGGCCTTATAAAGTAACCTCAGGACAGGTGTCAAATTTTTCATTATTAAACAAACAATGCTGGTGCTAATGGAAAAAAACAACAACAACAAAATCCGCACCTACAAGAAATGTGACCCGAAACTCACCACGGAATATAATGTTCTAAGCACACACCACATGTGCAGTACAAAGCCTTGCACTTACCTGCCAGTAGGAGGCTGTTCTTCCAGGACTCTGTCTAGCAATGTGTTTGTTTTCTGTTTTGGAAAAAGTAAAAGAAGACCATGTGGTTTATAAGAAAATAAACATTGACTTTCAATCCAATTCAACAAGTTTTGTATTGCCCATCTTTATATACCAAGGACTCTACAATTTCATTATGCCAATAAAACTATAACATCTAAAATAGAAAAGTTTTTTTTTTTTAAAGGATAGCAAGTATGAAAGCTTGTATAGGAAGTAAGATTGTGTTGTATCTTCAGTGAATAAAGTGGTTAAATGTTGATCACAGTATTTGGGAAAAGCACCATTATTATTGGTATGTTGTGCCCAGCCCTATGCTGAAGGCTGAACATGGATTCCCTGATTAAAGTGTCATCCCAGGAGGTACTACTCTACTTCAAAGGCAGGACAGGTCCCAACTACCCTTCAAGGAAAGACCAGTACAGGGTGGACAAATAGTTAAAGAAAAGGCCCAGAGAATAGTGTTCTCATGAAAATAGAACGAACCTTGAAATCTTATTTTAAATTTAAATGTTTACACATTTGTAGATACTTCCTTCCATATCATTTTTTTTTTTGCTGTAATTAAAAGGTACAGTTTTCTTTCTAATTTAAATATAATCAGGCTACTCTGTTTTCAGTGATCAAAAATTTGGGATAAATGCGGTATTATTTAACTCAAGTTATCAAGATAATTATGCTCTAAATTTAACCTGATGTACTTAACACCTCTAAAATCAGTCCCTAGAGATTCACGAGTAAAAGTAACAACAGAGTCACAAAGAGCCATGAGTGGACTTTAGGCTGTATTACCAAACCCATTCTCCCTGCTCCACCCTCTCCCCCTGGCCTGGCCAGAGCTGTGACCCACTTTCTAGGAGACTAGACCAGCCCTGCATGACAGCTGCCTGTTGCTCCAATAGGAACCACAGAAACCCTACTAGCTACCGCAGGGTCATTATGCCAATGCAGGATTTAAAAGAACTAATTCTTAGCTAGTAAAATAAAACCTAGCTATGCCATTTAATTACAAATCATGCATTTATAAGGGGCTGAGAATGACACTTTCTTTGGTGTAGTTCTTAGCTCACCAAATCTCCAAGCCCCCAGAAATCTCTCCCAAATTATTGTTTTCACCCCTGCTCTGTCCTCAGTTTTGCTGTTCCCCTCATTAATCTTTTGGCTCCCATGTAAAAACTATATACACAAATTCCCTTCAGGCAACTGTAGGAATTAGACACAACATTAATAAAAGGTTGAAAGCAGATAGGTTAAAAGGAAAATTATCAAATTTCTCATTCAAGAATTATTAACCTTGAATTATGTTTAGCCTAACTTACTTGCAATATTTTTTAAATTTTTTGCCATGTTGTATATTTGGTGTCTCTGTACAGAAAAAGCCCATAGGTTCCATCACTTTCCCAGAATACTCGAATCCCTCTCAAGTTCAGTGATTCAATAACCTAGTTTATACCTTATAGTGTGAAAGCCAAATGTCAGTGGTTGCATTACCCACAACTCTTAGGAACATACCCTCAGGAATCTAACTCCTTAGGCTGATGTGACTACAGTAGTGGCAAGAAGAAAGGAACTCTGGGAGACAAGGATTTGCATTGCAATATGAAGTGTAGGAGAGTCTCAATGCTGGAAGACTGGATTGAGTTTACTAGAAAATTAGGCAGTTTGGAAATACTTGACTTTTACTTGTGGACACACACACACACGCCCTTCCTCCCTCAATCTCCGAAGGGAAAAAGCACTGAAGACAAAATGTAGACTCAATACATCAAAGGATGAGGGGCCAGTGCTGACTCTCACCCACAGTCAAGTCTTGGGAAGCTCAGACACTTCCAACCCCAGGGAAGGGCTCTCACCCCTCTTCAATGGTCCTCTGGCCAACCCAAGATCCTGGAGGGAAGATTTAGGAAGGGCACTAAAATCAGGACAAGCAGAGAGCTTATGCAACTCCCTATGTCTCTGCAGCACCTTGAGAAAGTTTAAGGAAGAGCCAGGTTATCCCTCTATCAGCCACTTGTTTCCAGAGAGTCTGGAAGTGTTCCACTGCCATAAGGAAACACAGGGCCAAATATTAGAGTGACTTATGCAGGGGGACAGGGAATTCGGAGACATGGACAGAAACAACAGTGCCAGTTCCTGAGTGAAGTGAATGGCTCTTATCGCAGGTACACTTGCTTGGAATCCTTCTACAGAGACCTGGACACCATGGGAGCCCTCCTGCTACCTGGTGGCTGAGTTATTCTGAAGGGAATGTACAAGATGAATTCCTCCTGCCACTTGGTGGCTGTGTTTATCTAGGGAAATCTTATAAGTCATTGCTCAGGTTGCCCCTCCCAACTATGACAGGGAACACATGCCACCCTAACATCGCCAACAACATCTGCACCCCTCTCTAGCCTCCAGAGTCCTAATTGGACAGAGGAGCAACACCACCAGGGATCACCACCTCTGCCCTCTCTACAGTACACCAAGGCCTACCACCCCCTGGGTGGCCCAGTTTGGTCGAAGGCAGGCCAAACCTCCATGTCCCCATGGTGACCAGGGTCATGATCCTGCACCCACCCTTCCAACTCTCACCACCACCTCCCCGACCTGGAGTCATTTCTGGGCTCCTGCAGTGGGTGTGGAATATCCCCCTTAAATCATACCGTGCAGCCACCAGTGGTCTATCCTATTTCCCAAAGCCCACCACCCACCTTCATCAAAGTTTGCTGTTCCCCCATGGCACGTGCTGCTGCTCTTGACGTCTCTGAGCAGGCCTCACTGAGGGGTGGTTGCCTACATGTCACCTTGTAGGTCTTCTCTGGCATCTCAGTCCTGGCCCCGCCCAGGTTCAGTTGTCCATAGGTCAGCGCTGGGATCTTGAGCTGTGGCATCTCCAAGGTATCCACACCAGTGGGAAGTGGTGCACACCTCAACTTAGGAATGGCCCCCACCAGAGGCAAATCTGTGTCAGTCCCGCTCAGGGTCTGTAGCACACAGGTCACCTCAGGGATGGCCCCCACTGGGGTCAACTCTGTACTGGCCTCACCCATGGTCTGTTGTGCACTGATTACCTCTGGAATCCCCAACTGTGCTGTTTCCAAGGTGGCCACACTAGGGAGGAGTGGTACACAGCGCACCTCCAGGACCTCCTGCTGTGGCATATCCAAGGTGGCCCCAACAGGTGGGAGTGGTGCACAGGTTATCTCAGAGATGGCCCCCACTGAGGTCAACTCTGTACTGGCCCCACCCAGGGACTGTTGTGCACAGATTACCTCTGGGAACCCCAACTGTGGCGTTTTCAAGGTGACCACACCAGGGGGGACTGCTGCACAGCTCACCTCCGGGACCTCCAGCTGTGGCATCTCCAAGGTGGCCCCAACAGGTGGGAGTGGTGCACAGGTTACCTCAGGGATGGCTTCCACCAGAGGCAATTCAGTGTCGGTCCTGCTCAGGGTCTGCGGCACGCAAGTCACCTTAAGAATGGCCCCCACTATGGTCATCTCTGTTCCGGCCCCACCCAGCATCTGTTGTGCACAGGTCACTTCTGGGATCTCTAACTGTGGCATCTCCAAGGTGGCCACACCACTGGGGAGTGGTGCACAGCTCACCTCAGGTATGGCTTCTACCAGAGGCAACTCTGTGTCAGACCCGCTCAGGGTCTGTGGCACACAGATCACCTCAGGGATGGCCCCTACTGTGGTCATTTCCATGCCAGCCCCACCCAGGGTCTGTTGTGCACAGGTCACCTCTGGGATCTCCAGCTGTGGCATTTCCAAGGTGACCCCACCAGGGGGCAGTGGTTCACAGCTCACCTCAAGAATTCTCCGCAATGGGGTCAACTCCGTGCAGGCCCCGCTCAGAGTCTGCGGCACACAAGTTACCTCCGGGATCGCCCCCTCCTGGGGCATCTCTGTGCCAGCCCCACCCAGGGTCCGTGGCACAAGGGACACCTCGGGGATCACAGGCCTTGGCATCTCCAAAATGGCCCCTCCACGGGGCAGTAGCTCATAGGTACCCACGGGGACTGAGGGCTGAGGACAGGGATGGACAAGGGGAGGACTTTCTGGACTCCCACCCCGGCCTGGGCTTCCCCTTAAGGGAGGAACCAGGCTGCAGATCTTGCTGTTCATGGAGCCTTCAGGGTCTTTTCCTGAAGAAATAAATCTCTCTGGAAGTCTCAAAACTCTCCACCGGATCACAGTGAGTCAAGAAGTAGCGGGAGGGTCTCGGAAACCGTGTTGCGGCAAGTAGTGGCGGGAGCGAGAGTGCGGGAAAGTGTCCAACCGACGTGCTGCGCGGGCTGGGAGCCGACCGGTCAACCTCCGCTGGCGCTGCAGGCCCGCAGATGCGGGAGCTCGAGACCCCAGGAAGGAGGGCGCGGGACGGAGGAGGCCGGAAGCATGGCACAGCACTGACAGCGCGAGAAGGAGAATGCAGAAAGAATGGGGCGAGAGGGAGGACGCGGGAAGGATGGCTCGGGACTGAGGACGCGAGATGGAGGATGCAGAAAGGATGGCTCGAGAGGGAGGACGCGGGAAGGATGGCTCGGGACTGAGAGAGCGAGATGGAGGATGCAGAAAGGATGGCTCGAGAGGGAGGACGCGGGAAGGATGGCTCGGGACTGAGAGAGAGAGATGGAGGATGCAGAAAGGATGGCTCGAGAGGGAGGACGCCGGAAGGATGGCTCGGGACTGAGAGAGCGAGATGGAGGATGCAGAAAGGATGGCTCGAGAGGGAGGACGCGGGAAGGATGGCTCGGGACTGAGGACGCGAGATGGAGGATGCAGAAAGGATGGCTCGAGAGGGAGGACGCGGGAAGGATGGCTCGGGACTGAGAGAGCGAGATGGAGGATGCAGAAAGGATGGCTCGAGAGGGAGGACGCGGGAAGGATGGTGCAGGACGGAGGACATGGGAAGGATGTCCCTGGAGGGAGGACGCCGGAAAGATGGCGCTGGATGGAAGACCTGGGATGGTCATGGGAGGGAGGATGCGAGATGGAGGATGGGGGAAGGACGTTGCGGGAAGGAAGGTGTGGGACTGAGGACTCAGGGAGGATGGCATGGGATATAGGAAACGGTTAGGTTGGCGCGGGAAGGATGGAGCAGGACCAACAGCGCGAGATGGAATATGCGGCATGTACGGCACTGAAGGGAGGACGCGGGAAGAATGGCTCAGGACTGAGGACGGGAGATTGGGGATGCAGAAAGGATGGCTTGAAAGGGAGGATGCGGGAAGGATGGTGCAGGACGGAGGACATGGGAAGGATGTCCCTGGTGGGAGGACGCCGGAAAGATTGTGCTGGATGGAGATGTGGGAAGGTTGGTGGGGGAGGGAGGATGCGGGAAGGACCACGCGGAAAGAAGGCGCGGGACTGAGGACTCAGGAAGGATGGCACGGGATGTAGGACGCCCTTACGATAGAGCGTGAGGGAGGACGCGGGAAGGACGGCACGAGGACCAAAAGCGCGAGACGGAATATGTGGAAAGTATGGCACTGAAGGAAGGACGCGGAATGATGGCTCGGGACTGAGGACGCCAGAAGGATGGCGTGGGACGGAGGGCGCGGGATGGAGGTCGCGAGTAGCATGGCTCTGCACTGATAGTGAGGAACAGAGAGCCCAGGAAAGAGACTAGGGGGAGGATGGGGAGGGAAGGAAGGCACTGGCAGCAGCTCTAGGGCCTTGAAATCTCTTGGAACTTGTCTGCACTCCCAGAAGCTCGAGTCACAGAAGACCAGCCCTGATGGCCCTTGGAGCCTCTTCCTTTAGGACCTTTCATCACCTCCAGCCAGGGAGGGACCTTCACTGTCATGAACACAACTGGCAAGAGAGAAAAGGGTGCTGGTAAGGTGTGGCTGAGGCTCTCAGGCCAAGACACAGCTGCAGTGAAATCGGCCTCTTTGGGGACAGGCACCAGCCTGGAGGCAACAGAGCTGTGACTGCCTTTCAACCCTCTGGCCTGTACCCCTGCAGCCCTCCTCCCTTCTCACACTCCTGCCTTGCCAGGTATGATGCTGGCTGAATGCCAGACCCTTTCCAGGCAGCCACAGCTGTGGAAGGTGGTTTGGGGACATATGCTTGAGAAACGGGGTGGTGACCTCAGTCTGAGTGCAGAAGCTTAGGCTTCAGTGTGGAACGGATGGGGCACTGGTTAAGCAGAAGCCGAAACTGCACAGCACTGCCCAGACTCTGAGTGGGGCTGGCCTTGGTTTCCACATCTGCCTTGGGAAGGCAGCCCCCAGGCCCTGTGGTTCTCAGAGGGTGGGTGCAGTCCCTGAGCTGGAGCTCAGAGGAACAGAGCAGGCTCTGGGTTGGAGACCATCCCTCCTCCTATGCCCCATGGTCAGAGGCAGGAAATGAGACCAAGCTTCCCCTTCCATAAAAGGTAGAATGCTCCCTGATACTAGGGCTGTGCAAGCTTTGTGTCTGTGAGCTGGAGCAGCATGGATTGCTAGCCAGCCCCTCTCTACTGGGGGGAGGAGGAGGCCCAACCCTGACCTGGCTTCACAGTGCCCCTAGATCCCACCCACCCTCCCTGTGAGCATGGGTGGGTGGGAAATGGCTGGCTCAGGTGTTGTTCTACACCCTGCTGATCACGGAATCCACTTCCCGCATGGCCACCCAGGGCCTGACAATGTCAGCTAGGACACCTTCACCTTCTGTCTGTGCTCTCTCTTCCAGGTCTTGCAGATTGTGGTCATCTCCACACCCTAGTCATGTACCCAGGCCATGCCATTAACTTTTTGGCCCCCTCTTTCAAGCAGAAGCAACAGCATGCAGCTCCCTCCACAGCTGCATTCAAATCTCTAAGCCATGGGCACACTTGCCACCAGTGGTTGGGGCTGGCCAGGGCCAGCATGCTGGGCAAGGAGGAGGCAGAAAACCAGGGCACAGCAGAGAGTGACAGCATGAATGAGGAGAAGGGGGAGCGCCCAGAGGCCTGGAAGGGATTTCAAGGCAGCTGGGCCAAGCCAGCCCAGGCCACAGGACCACTGGAGGTACATGTGGGAGAGCCATACCCAGCTGAGAGGAGCCACATGAAGATGCCAGCCCTACCTGCAGGTCACCACATCTACTGCTTGTTGCAGCCCAAGGCAAAATGGAGTTCCTCCTGATCATGGACTTTATGGTGACACTTACTCCAATTAAGCCTAGACTATGGTTTTTCTTTTTTTTCCTGATAATTTGTGAACTCTATCTTTAGTACATCTTTTTTTTTAATTGCCCTGTTTTGTTCAAAGTAAATAAACAATGATGTAGTTGGGTAACTTATCTTGAGTATTGTGGTATGAATAGCATTTTAGTCGTTCAACACTAATGAAGTACAAATAACATTTTGTATTTATGAATGTCAAAAAAATCGAAATAAATATGTAAAGGTCATTCCTTATACAAGAATTTTAGATCATATATCCAGAGAGAACATTAAAATAAAACCTTTAACACCGCTCATGAAATAATGGATTTAGGCAATGATCACCAAGGAATGTTTAAACAGGTGAAAGCTGTATGGAGAAACTAAAACTAATTCACCAATCATGTTCAATCAATTGATCAATCTTGCCCAGATGGGACAATCATATATATTATATAACCTCTTAAAAAGATGCTTTAGGGCGGCCCCTGTGGCTCAGTGAGTATGGCGCCGGCCCCATATGCCAAGAGTGGTGGGTTCAAACCCAGCCCCGGCCAAACTGCAACCAAAAATAGCTGGGCGTTGAGGCGGGCGCCTGTAGTCCCAGCTACTCGGGAGGCTGAGGCAAGAGAATCACGTAAGCCCAAGAGTTAGAGGTTGCTGTGAGCCGTGTGACGCCACGGCACTCTATGGAAAAAAAAAAAAAAAAAAGATGCTTTAAGATGTACATACCCCCTCCCTGTGTGAGGTAGAGAAACAATGAAAAGAACAGCCAAATCCGAATCCTAGAACAATGTGGAAAATATCACAAGACACATTTTCTTCAACAAATAATCAACATAAAAATAAGTGGAAGACAACTAGCATAAACTGTAAAAAATACATAAGACATACTAGCCAGGTCGGCGCCTGTGGCTCAGTGAGTAAGGCGCTGGCCCCATATACCGAGGGTGGCGGGTTCAAACCCGGCCCCAGCCAAACTGCTACCAAAAAATAGCCACACGTTGTGGCGGGCGCCTGTAGTCCCAGCTGTTAGGGAGGCTGAGGCAAGAGAATCGCTTAAGCCCAGGAGTTGGAGGTTGCTGTGAGCTGTGTGACGCCACAGCACTCTACTGAAGGCCATAAAGTGAGGCTTCTACAAAAAAAAAAAAAAGACATGCTAGCCAAATGTAAGTGTGTGGATGTCATTTGAATTCAGCTTTGAATAAATAAACTATATATGAAAAATAAATCATGAAAGAAGTATTCAATGATGTTAAGCAAATATTGTTAATTGGGCAAACATAATGATGTCACTCTAGTTGTGTTAAAGGCTTTGTTTATTATAAATGTACACTGAGTTATTTGTGGGTGGAATGACATATGGTTTTTGTAAGGAGTGGAATAAAGGAAACCCAAGTGGCAAAAGTCGATGGAAATTTAGTATACTGTTATCACTCAGTTGTATGTGATTGAAAATTTTTATATTCAAATATTAACATACTCAACTATTTCTTTGAACACACAGAAGACATTTCTATCAAACTGATATGTTAGAAAATGCCATAAAGGACAGATAATATGTTGAATGGCAAATCTGGATTCTAATTGGCCATCATTGTTACAGTTTCAATCCCACAAGATGAGTTTTAACAAAAATAAATGCCATAGCAAATGTTCAGAATGAAAGAAAGCTTACTTCCTTGCAATATATGAGAGAGAACTCACAATGCTGATATGAAAACAATTTCACAGCATCTATGATTAAAGACATGTTTCAAATCGTGGATGCAACCAACTCATTTTTTTTGTTCTCATTTCATAATAACAGGCTAGGATTGCTTAGTTCTATAATTTTTGTTATAAAAATAAACAGGCTTGTAAATTCTATTTTTATGCTTACCTGTGATGAAACAGAATATATAGGGCAAGGTTTGTGTGTTGTCTTAACATGCAAGTCACTATTGCTCATCAATACTAGCTGTAGTATACTTTGACAACCATGGTGGATACTCAGGTAGAAGGCTCTGCTGTACAGTGGCTGGCTGTGTTATTCTTATTTTTATTTTCTATGTTTTTTTTCTTTTTGTTGCTGTTCTGGCCAGGGCTGTGCTTGAACCCGCCACCCCTGGTATACAGGGTGGGTGCCCTACTCCTTGAGCCACAGGTGCCACCCCTGGCTGTGTTTTATATATATATATATATATATATATATATATACACACACACACACACAGAGATATATATATATAAAATCATAGCTGTATACATTAATGCAATCATGGGGTACAATGTGCTGGTTTTATATACAAATTGAAATGTTTTCATCAAACTTGATAACATAGCCTTCACAGCATTTTCTTAGTTATTGTGTTAAGACATTTATATTTTACACCTAGTAAATTTCACATGTACCCTTGTAAGAAGCACTGTAACTGTGGTCCCACCAATTACTCTCCCTCCCCCCTTTCTCCCCCCTCCCCTCACCTCTCTCTCTCCTTTTCCCTTCTTCCTGGGCTATAATTGGGTTATAGCTTTCATAAGAAAGCTATTAAATAGGTTTCATCAAATAATTTGAGTACATTGTTACTTTGATAAAATGAATATGTTGGACACTTTTGCTTTCATTCTTGAGATACTTTGCTAAGAAGAATATATTCCAGCACCATCCATGTAAACATGGAAGAGGTAAAGTCTACATCCTTCTTTAAGGCTGCCTAATATTCCATGGTGTACATATACCGAAATTTATTGATCCATTAATGGGTCCATGGGTTTCTTTTATGACTTAGCAATTAGGAATTGGGCTGCAATAAACTTTCTGATACATAGGTCTTTTTTATAATGTGATTTTTGGTCTTCTGAATATACACCTAGTAGAGGATGGTAGAATCGAATGGCAGGTCTATTTTTAGATCTGTAAGTGTTCTCCAAACATCTTTACAAAAGGTTCCTATTAGTTTGCATTCCCACCAGCAGTTTGAAAGTGTTCCCTTTTATCTACATCCATGCCAGCATCTCTGGTTTCGGGATTTTGTGATGGAGGCTAATCTTACTAGAGTTAGACGATATCTCAAAATAGTTTTGATTTGGTATTTCTCTGATGATTATGGATGATGAGCATTTTTTCATATGTCTGTAGGCCATGCCCCTGTCTTCTTCAGAGAAGTTTCTCTTCAAGTCCTTTGCCCTCCCTGAGATGCGATCATTTGTTCTTTTCCTGCTAATACGTTTGGGTTCTCTGTGGATTCTGGTTATTAAACCTTTGTCACAGACATACCTACAAATATCTTCTCCTATTCTGAGGGCTGTCTGCTTTCTTGACTTACTGTGTTTTTGGCTGTGCAGAAGCTTTTAATTTGATCAGGTCCTAGTAGAGTATTTTTGATGCTGCTTCAATTGCCCTGGAGGTCCTCCTCAGAAAATATTCTCACAGACCGATTTCTTCAAGAGTTTCCCTGCAATTTCCTCTAGTATTTTTATAGTTTCTTTTTCTTTTTTTTTTTTTTGTAGAGACAGAGTCTCACTTTATGGCCCTGGGTAGAGTGCCGTGGCCTCACACAGCTCACAGCAACCTCCAACTCCTGGGCTTAAGCGATTCTCTTGCCTCAGCCTCCCGAGTAGCTGGGACTACAGGCGCCCGCCACAACGCCTGGCTATTTTTTGGTTGCAGTTTGGCCCGGGCCGGGTTTGAACCCGCCACCCTCGGTATATGGGGCCGGCGCCTTACCAACTGAGCCACAGGCGCCGCCCTAGTATTTTTATAGTTTCATGTCTTAACTTTATTTTATTATTTATTTATTTATTTATTGTTATTAAACCATAGCTGTGTACATTAGTAGATTGTGGGGCACCATACACTTGGTTTATAGATCATTTGACACATTTTCATCACATTAGTTAACATAGCCTTTGTAGTATTTTCTTAGTTATTTTGCTAAGACCTTTACATTCCACATTTACTAGGATTCACATATAACCTTGTAAGATGCACCGCAGGTGTAATCCCATTGATCCCACTCCTTCCCCCTCCCTCCCCCCTCCCTCCCCTCCCTTTCCCCTTTCTCCCTATTCTTAGGTTGTAACTGGGTTGTAGCTTTCATGTGAAGGTCCTACATTAGTTTCATAATAAGGGTGAGTACATTGGGTACATTTTCTTCCATTCTTGAGACACTTTACTAAGAAGAATATGTTCTAGCTCCATCCATGTAAACATGAAAGAGGTAAAGTCTCCATCTTTCTTTAAGGCTGCATAATATTCCATGGTGTACATATACCACAATTTATTAATCCATTCATGGATTGATGGGCACTTGGGCTTTTTCCATGACTTAGCAATTATGAATAGGGCTGCAATCAATATTCTGATACAAATATCTTTGTTATGGTGTGATTTTTGGTCTTCTGGGTATATGCCCAATAGGGGGATTACAGGATTGTCTTAAGTTTAAATCTTTTATCCAGTGAGAATCTATCTTAATTAATGGTGAGAGGTGTGGGTCCCATTTCAGTCTTCTACACGTCACCAGCAAGTTCACCCATCACCGTTTGTTAA
Source organism: Nycticebus coucang (assembly GCF_027406575.1). Classification (NCBI taxonomy): domain Eukaryota; kingdom Metazoa; phylum Chordata; class Mammalia; order Primates; family Lorisidae; genus Nycticebus; species Nycticebus coucang. The sequence goes on along the minus strand of NC_069800.1, from coordinate 4,522,690 downwards.
ATGGGGAATCTTTTCCCCAGTGAGTGTTTTTAATTGGCTTGTCAAAGATCAAACAACAGTAAATAGATAGGTTCATCTCTTGGTTCTCTATTCTGTTCCATATATCTACCTCTCTGTTTTTGTGCCAGTACCATGCTCTTTTGATCACTATCAATTTATAGTATACTCTGAGGTGTGATAGCGTAACTCCTCTTGCTTTGTTTTTATTTCTAAGTAATGTGTTTGCTATTACAGGTTTTATTCTGATTGCATAATAAAATGAAGTATTTTTTTTGACATCTTTAATGTATGATAGTGGAGCTTTAATACTGATTGCATTAAAATTATATATTGCTTTGGGTGGTATGGACGTTTTAACAATGTTGATTCTTCCCAGCCATGAGCATGTATGTTTTTCCATTTGTTACCATCTTCAGTTATTTCTTTTCTTAGAGTTTATAGAGATATTTCATGTCATTTGGTAGGTACCCACCCAAATATTTCATCTTCTTTGGCACTACTATGAATGGAATAGAGTCCTTGACTGTTTTTCCAGCTTGACTATTGTTGGTATATACAAAGGCTACAGATTTATGATTGTTGATTTTGAAACCTGAGATGCTACCGTATTCCTTGATCACTTCTAAAAGTTTTGTAGTAGAATCCTTGGTGTTTGCACATATACAATCATGTCATCTGCAAAAAGTGAAAATTTGATCTCTTCTGACCCTATATGGATACCCTTGATCGCCTTTTCTTCTCTATTGGTGAATGGCTAAGACTTCCATTACAATGTTAAAAAGCAGTGAAGACAATGGGCAACCTTGCCTGGTTCCTGATTTGAGTAAAAATGGTTTAAATTTAACTTCGTTGAATACAATACTGACTGTGGGTTTGCTGTCGATGGCCAGTATCAGTTTAAGAAAAGTGACTTCTGTACCAATTTTATTAAGTGTTCTGATCATGAAAGGATGCTGGATATTATGAAAAGCTTTTTCAGCATCAATTGAGAGAATCCTATGTTCTTTGTGTTTTAATTTGTTTATGTGATGAATTATATTTATAGATTTATGTATATTGAACCAGTCTTGAGACCCTGGGATAAAACCCACTTGGTCATGTTGTATAATGTGTTTGAAGTGTTGCTGGATTCTGTTTGTTAGGATCTTGTTTAGTATTTTCACATCAATATTCTTTAGTGATACAGGTTTATAATTTTCTTTTATTGGTGGTTTTTTTCCTGGTTTGGGGATCAAGGTGATGTTTGCTTCATAGAATGTGTTGGGTAGTATTCCTTCGTTTTCTACATTTTGGAAAAGGTTTTGTAATATAGTTACTAATTCCTCTTTAAAGGTTTGCTAGAATTCTGATGTGAAGCCATCTGGTCCTGGGCTTTTCTTTTTAGGGATACTTTGTAAATGGGAAATTACAGGCCTATATGAAGTTGATGCTACTTCAGAACTTCATATAGGCCTGTTCAACATTTCCACTTGATTCTGGCTAAGTCTTGGAAGGTAGCGTGCTTCCAAGTATTGGTCAATTTCCTTGGAATATTCATAATTCTAAGAATAAAGTTTCTTGTAATATTCATTAAGGATTTTTTGAATTTCTGAGGAGTCTGTTGTTATTTCATCATTACCATTTCTGATAGATGAAATTAGAGATTTTACTTTTTTTTTTTTGTAGAGACAGAGTGTCACTGTACCGCCCTCGGGTAGAGTGCCGTAGCGTCACACAGCTCACAGCAACCTCCAACTCTTGGGCCTATGCGATTATCCTGCCTCAGCCTCCCGAGCAGCTGGGACTACAGGCACCCGCCAAAATGCCCGGCTATTTTTTCGTTGCAGTTTGGCCAGGGCTGGGTTTGAACCTGCCACCCTCAGCATATGGGGCGGGTGCCCTACTCACTGAGCCACAGGCTCCGCCCTACTCTTTTTTTTTTTTTTCTTGGTTAAGTTAGCCAGAGGTTTCCCTATTTTATTGATGTTTTCAAAAAACAAACTTTTTGATTTATTGATCTGTTGTATAATTCTTTTGTTTTCAATTTCATTTAATTCTGCTCTAATTTTTGTTATTTCCTTTCTTCTATTGGGTTTGGGTTTGGAATGTTTTTCCATTTCTAATTGCTTGAGATGTCCCATTAAGTTGTTAAATTACTTTGTTTATGTTCTCTTGAGGAAGGCTTGCAATGCTATAAATTTCCCTCTTAGGACTGCCTTTGTGGTACCCCAGATGTTCTGATAATTCATGTCTTCACTGTCATTTTGTTCCAAAAATTTGGTAATTTCCCTGTTAATCTCATCTATGACTCAGTTATTATTCAGCATAAGGTTATTTAGCTTCCATGTTTTTGTATGAGTGTGCAGATTCCTTTTGTTAATGAGCTCAACTTTTATTCCATGGTGGTCTGAGAAGATGCAAGGAATCATTTCTATTCCTTTAAATTTACTGAGTTTAGACTTGTGACCTAAGATGTGATTGATTTTGGAGTATGTTCTGTGGGCTGATGAGAAGAATGTGTATTCAGTTTTGTTGGGATGAAATGTTCTGTAGATGTATGTTAAATCAAAATGTTCAATGGTTAATTTTCAATCTAAAATTTCATTGCTCAGCTTCTTATTGGAGGATCTATCGAACACTGCCAAAAGAGTGTTATAATATCCAACTATTATGGAGCTGGAGGAAATCAAGTTGCTCGTGTCTGTTAGAGTTTCTCTTATAAATTGAGGCACATTCTGGTTGAGTGCATAAATATTAATAATTGAAATTTCATCATATTGAATATTACCCTCAACAAATGTGAAGCGACCATTCTTAACCTTCTTTATTTTTGTTGGTTTAAATCCTATTGTATCTTCAAATAGAATTGCAACACTTGCTTTTTTCTGATTTCCATTTGCCTGAAATATAGAGGATCATCCCTTCACCCTGAGTCTATATTTATCTTTTAAGGTAAGATGAGATTCTTGTATGCAGTAGATATCTGAGCTGAGTTTTTGTGTCCAGTTAGCCAAGTGCCTCTTTTGAGGACAATTTAAGCCATTCACATTAATGGAGAATATTGATAAGCCTGGTAGAATTTGGCGTATTGAGTTTTTCAATACTCCAGTGGACATTTTTAATCCTTTTGTCACTGTGGATGTTGGAGTTTGATCAAACGTTTCTGAGTGAGTTTACTTTTGTATTGGAGGATTGTGCTTGTCATTATGAAGGATAGGTCTGAGAATGACCTTGAGAGCTGGTTTAGTTATGGCAAATTTCTTCAACATGTGAATGTCATTAAAGTATTTAATTTCTCCATCATAAATGAAACTCAGTTTAGCTGGATACAGGATCCTGGGTTGAAAGTTATTTTGTTTTAGGAGAATAAAAGTCGATGACCACCCTCATCTAGCTTGAAAATTTTTAGCAGAGAGATCTGCAGTCATTCTAATATTCTTCTCTTTGTAGGTTACAGTTTTCTTATGTCTGGCTGCTTTCAGAATTTTCTTCTTTATGTTAACTTCAGTGAAGTTAATTATGATGTGCCGGGGGACGTCTTATTCAGGTTGAGTTGTGCTGGGGTTCTGAAACTGTCTGCTATCTGAATTTCAGAATCTCTTGGCATGTCTGGAAAATTCTCTTTCATAATTTCATGGAGAAGAGTCTCTGTGCCTTGCAAAGCCACTTCTTCGCTTTCAGGGATTCCTATGAGTAGAATATTAGTTTTCTTCGAATTATCCCAGAACTCTGTGAGAGAATGATTCGTTTTTGCTCTCCATTTCTCTTCCTCTTGGAGAGTTTGAAAGTGTTCAAAAGCTTTATCTTTGATGTCAGAAATCCTTTCTTCTGCTTGCTCCACTCTGTTACTGAGGGATTCTACTGTATTTTTTAGATTTTTGAGGGCTGCAAATTTTTGTGACAGTATATCAAAATCTTTGGTGATTTTGTCTTTAAATTCCTTAAAATCTTGAGACAACTTTTGAATAACTCCTAGAATTTCTAATTCCAATTTTTCCTCTATTCTATTAATCTTGTTTGCAGTCCAAATTCTGAATTCGATTTCTGACATCTTGGCCGTCTGTTTATGAATGGGATCTTCAGTTGTGTTTGCCATATTTTCTCTTGTGGGGGTTGATCTACTCTGGTTGTTGATGTTACCAGAGATTTTTTTTTTTTTTTTTTTTTTTGCTGTTTCCACCCTATGATTATTTTACACCATTTGACTAAATGAGCAGATAAAGAGAAGTTGGGTTGGGGGCTCCAGGAGTAGTGATTAACTAGCCCTTTGCCCAAAAGCTGGGACTAGTATCTGTGTCTTTTTCCTTGGAGCTTTGCCAATGACCCATGCAGTGATATGGCCTGAGCCACTGGGGACCTACTTGCTGTGGTGGGGCTAAGTGACTCTGTCTTCTTTTCAGCTAGGCTCTGTCCTACCCTAGTGAATAAGTTACTCTGGGTTGAAGTCTCAGCTCTGGAGATACACCAGCAATTAAGTCACCCCCCACATACACACACAGAGGCAACAATTGGAACATGAAAATCAAACCTTCCCACAACTACAAACCCAGGGTACCACTTGGATAGTCCTCGGGCGATTGATTCAAGAGGTCCAAATCAATTGTCTCAGTCAGCACCTGTCTCAGGTGGGAGTGTTCAAAAGGTCTCTGGCAACTAGATTGCAGGGGTCTACTGGCAACTCAAATACAACTTGCTCTGGTGCTCTGTGAGATCAGGAGGACCCACCCAGGAAATATATTAGTCTGGGATGTTGAAGCCTCCTTCCCCCTCTTGCACCTCTGTCACACTCAGTCACTGATAACCACACAGGGCTTTGACACAGTTCCCTCCAATGAGCTAATACTCCAGGAAGTTGCACCTGCAAGAATTACAGGGAGATCTATGTATTCTCAGCCAGGTTGCTGCTCTCTGACAGTTTCCAGCAGGTGGAGGTGAGGCCTGACAACCTCGAGTGCTTAATGGAGGCTGTTAACTCAGTTTCAGCCCTGCCCCTGATTGATGTTACTGACAGAACAGAACAACTTCGAAGAATTTGTTTCTGTCCCACCTATATTTCCCTGCAGAAGAGGCACTGAGTTCATAAAACCTGTGACTCAGGCCCTGTCTGTGCTGCTGCCCTGTCTCGACTGCAGTTTGTGTTGGAGTGGCACAGTTAGTTGTCAGTTCCAGCCTCTGCCTGTCGTCCTTTGTCTCAGCTAATGATCCCCTGAGGGCCAGATGCATCTTATTCACAGTTTAGCAGTCCTCTGGGTCAGCCCTGCCCTGAGAATCTGCCGGCTTTGTGTGCACATATTCTAGTCCCCAGCTCCACCCAGGCTGGTACTGCCTCAGCCAAACTCTTTACTCATGGGGCCTGCATTTCAGTCCCAGTGATTCTGTTATGCCAGTGATTTCCATGGGAGAAGATGCCCGGCCTCCTCTGGTTGCCCAGAAAGACAAGGAGTGTGACTCCGGAATATCCAGTGTTGAGCCCAATTGTTGCCACTGCGGTACCTGCTCTGTGCTTCTGGGCACTTCTGCTCCTCTATGGTTCCCTCTCAGCTGACTGTCCTCTTCTTACTCGAATGCTGCAGAATCAGCACTGACCAGCATAGTCCATGCCTTGTCCACAACTCTCAAGAAAATACCCAAGAATCTGGATTCCTGGGGGGACAGGCCTCCAGACCTCTGAGTGAGAGTGGAGGGGAGTGCTGGGAGTTCAGAAGAGGTAATAACACAGATAGAGAATATATACAATTTTATATAGTTTTATGCCTGGGAGGAGAGTGCCCATGGCACCCTAGTTGGGGAAGTAGGTCCAGTTTTAAGAGGGTCTCTCCCGTGGGATGGGAGGACTTTTGAGCTCTACCCGCTTGTTTGTATGAAGTACTGCAAGCTGTTCTCATGGGGAAGGGGACTCCCATCCACTTGAAGATAGATTTTGTACTTTTTGTTTGTATCCCCATTTGTACTTTTTGTTTGTATCCTTGGGGTCACCGCTCACCTCAGCAGGGTTTATGTGCATTCTTCAACCTTCTCTCTTAGCTCAGCTCTAATCCTCCAGGTTACTTGCTAAACTTCTGTCCTTTAACTCTCCTCTGGATAACAGCCTCTGTGGAAAGCTGGCTTCAGTCAGCCATCTTGCCTCGGCCCCCCACCCCCAAAGTGAAAGGTTCTTAATCTAAGGAAGAAAGATTATTGCAAGGCACAAAACAAAGGAAAATGGAATCCCCATTCTGTAGAAATCATGTGGTCTTTATTTCCACCAGGATGCAGGTGGGGTGGAATCAAGAAAGGAATTCCACATGTGGATTGTGGTGGAATTGTGTATTGTGGGGAGGTAAAGGCCAGTGAATTTTATTTTCCTTTAACTCTCACTTTACTTTGAAAATTTACTCTATTAGATATTAGGCCGGTCTCAGAGACTCACACCCGTAATGTGCTTTTTTCTTTTGATCCAGAGTCTCACTATGTCACCCTCAGTAGTGTGCTGTGGCATCACAGCTCACAGCAACCTCAAACGCATGGGCTTGCGCCATCTTCTTGCCTCAGTCTCTATGCAGCTGGGACTACAGGAGACTGCCACAATGCCCACCTAGTATTTCTATGTTTAATAGAGATGGGGTCTCACTTTTTGCTTAGTCTGGTCTTGAACTCTAGAACTCAGGTGATCCACCTGCCTCAGCCTCTCACAGAAGCTAGTATTAAATGCTAAGCCAACATGCCTGGCTTCAATGCATAGAAATGTAAAATGTTAAATTCAAGAGAGCTTCTTCCAGTAAAGTCCCAAGGGCCTCACTTAGCTTATCAACTTACTCTCAGAGCACTAATATTTCATGTCTTCTCTCCTTTATTACTCCTAGCTTGTTTTCTTCCACATCTCCTTATTACAATAAATATAATTATAAAAAAGAAATGGCCAAAGTTTGTTTTCTTTATTTGACTTCTTGATATTTAATTTTTCCATCCTTCTTCCTTTTGGAAGCCTTTCTATTTAATGTTGCTTAGGGATTTTTTTGACTTCTAAGAATATAGTGCTTATTCAGAATAATCAGGACACTCAGTAAATAGGTTTTATAAATAATCAATAAAGATTAGAAAAGCAATAGGTTATAGTTGTTCAGGAAAACACACATGTAGATACACACACACACGCGTGTGGTTAGACATTTGTGTTTATACACACAGACCTTCACTGGAAGAATAAATAAACATCAGCACCATGGGTCACTTCTGCTGACCCAAAGGGTCAAGCCAGAGCATTTAGAAAGGGGAGTCCCTTTCTTTCCTTTTCTTTTTCTTTCTTTCTTTTTTTTTTTTGAGACAGTTTCACTTTGTTGCCCTTTGTTGAGTGTTGTGGCCTCACGGTTCAAAGCAACCTCAAACTCTTAGGCTCAAGGAATTGTCTTGCCTAAGCCTCCACAGTAGCTGGGACTACAGGCGCCTACCACAATGCCTGGCTAGTTTTTTTGTTTTTTTCCTTTGTTTAGAGATGGAGGCTCACTCTTTCTCAGGCTGGTCTCAAAGTCATTATCTTGAGCAGTCCACCCACCTCAGCCTCTGAGAGTGCTGGCATTACAGGTAGAAGACACCATGCCCAGATTTGGGAAGTTCTTCCTTACCATTTTCTCTAAATTTTTATTTTTAACTTGTGGTATAATTTAAGCCTACTTTCATGACTTTTAATTTTATATCTTTATGATGCATTATTTCTTAAAAATTAAAAAATAGGGTGGTGCCCGTAGCTCAGTGGGCAGGGCGTCGGTCCCATGTACCAAGGGTGGCGGGTTCAAACCTGGCCCCGGCCTAACTGCAACAAAAAATAGTCGGGCATTGGGTCAGGCGCCTGTAGTTCTAGCTACCTGGGAGGCTGAGGCAAGGGAATCACCTAAGCCCAGGAGTGAGAGGTTGTTGTGAGCTTTGTCACGCTATGGCAATCTACCATGGGCAATAAAGTAAAACTCTATCTTCACAAAAAAAGTAAAATAAATAACAAAAGACCCACAATTTTTCAGTACCAAGGAAGGGCAAGTAAATAATAACAAGATGAAAGCAGGGCCAAGCATTCCCTGGCACTGTGGGCCCCGATCCTAAACAACCAAACACTTTCAGGGACCCTGGGAGATATGCTAATTTACAGAAGGAAAATGCCTGCAAACCAGCTTGGTTTATATCTGTATCTATGACTATGTGTTTGAAAATATGTTTTTAATAACTTTTGAACAGAGGAAGGACCCACAGAGGTAAAAGTGCCTGTGACGGTGATATGATTGCCGGAAACTTGGCAGTGGTATAGAAGATCCTCGCTGGAATTGTGCTGAGGGAGAGAATCCTGACCTCAAAAGGTGTATGCCATAGGATATCATTCCTAAATTATAGAAAATGGAAAGCAACAGGGACAGAAAGTAGATCAGTGCTCATGTCGGGCAGCATTAGGGAAGGAATCCGAGGAAGAATCAGAAAGGGCCGTCCAGAGGCCTTTGTAGCAGTGAGGTTCTTTATATTGATTGTGGGAATGTTTTCCAGGGAGCATAAAATACCCAAGTGTGTCTAATTGCACACATTAAATATGGTCACATGATTGTGCATTAGTTATCCTATGGTTAGAAGAGACTAAGGGTACAGCCAAGAGAACAGGTATGGACACTGCAAACTCACACAAGGGTGACATGGATCTGGGACATCCTGGAATCAGGAAGAGGATGGATGAGCTGGAACTGCCACCTCAAAACTTCCTTGAACTTCCTTACAAAAAGATTCTGTATATCAAGCTGATAAGGAGCAGGGTTTTCTGTTTCCTTGGGGACACTTTTTCTAGAAATAGATTGCTGTGAATAACAGAAAAGGTGGAGCTTCCACTCCCAGGTGGCACCTGTGGGTTCTGCTGTGTCCATGGTGGCAGCAGCAACAGCAGTAGAAGCCACAGGCCAGGCCTGAGCAGCAGCTGCTGGGTGTTCACCCTCTTGGGGGGTGAAAAGGATGTTTTTGTCTCACTACCCCGTGGACCTGGAGCACTGTGGGTGCACCCAGGCTGCTGTCATAGGACTGACAGAAATAATCAGCTTCATTGTCACTCTGGAGTCCCGTGATGGTCAGGGAGCCTGAGCTGCTAGACTTGCAGGCAGAGAATCTGTCAAGGACCCCTGAGGATCTATTGCTGTTACCATAGATGATGGATTTAGGGGCTGTTCCCTGGAGCTGCTGGTACCAGTTCACATAAATCCCACGCCCGATGTTGCTGCTGCTTCCCAAGCAGGAGATGGTGACCATCTTCCCCAGGGATCCAGACATCGATGACGGCTGAGTCTGCACAGACTGGACCCAGGATCATGCAAGGGAGAGACACAGACATGGTGATTCTGGGTCTGGAGAGAACAGAAGAGAGCAGGGGCCCAGGGTCTCCCCAGGGCCCTTCTCCTGGCCCATGTCTGGTCACCTGTTCAGTGAGTCAGGAGGGTGAGGAGGAGATGGGACCAGGCCATGGTGGAGACTGTCCTGAGTCCTGCCTTCTGTGCCCACAGCTGAGGCACAGCTACCCCAGGTCTGACTGTCTCCTCTTAATACCTTGAGAAGGGAGGCCCCATTCTCCATGCAAATGATCCCCCAGCTTTCTGATCCCACCCTGGGCTGTGGTCAGGACCCTCTGCCTGAGTGTCAGGGGTGGGGCTGTTTGGTCCCAGGGGGTGGGTTGGTCAGAACTGTGATCCTGAGCAGAGGGCACCAGGCACATCAGGTGGCTGATCCCAGCTCTGCTCACCTCCAGACCCCAAAGAACAGACCTCCAGCTCCCCTTGGTTCCCAGACCCTGCTGATACAGCATCATGTGACAAAGTGATCACAGCCTCCCAGAGCCAGCAGTCCCCACACTGCTCTGTCCACTACATTCAGGACTTGGCTGGCAGCCTCCACTGTGTCCTCCCCAACTGCTCAGAGTCTTCGTGGTCTATGGGGCTCTTCAGGGTGAATCTGACCCTGGCCTGCTGGGCTGATTTTTTGTTGGGACTGAGGTGGGGTCTTGATACACAGTCCTCATAGGGCAGAGTCAGGTTCAGATCAGTGACAGGCTCCCATGGACACCCTTCCCTGGCTGCACTCCAAGCCAGGTTCTTCCCTTTCATGCAATTCCTGTCTGGTGGCCAGAGTTCTCCTCCAGCTTTGGATCCCACAGCAATGAGGACAGCGAGTGATCTTCTCTGTAGGGATGGTAATGTGCTGGGGGCAGCTGAGCATGCATTCCAGACAGTTCTGCGGTGGAAATCTTCACTGTCTTTACTTCCATTCACTTGAACACAACAATCATCGCTGCACTTTGACTGGTAACTGAGCTAGAAATCTGTTACAAGCAAAAAACACGGTATAAAAGACTAAGTGACATTATTTGAAATATTTATTTAGGACCAGTCAGGGTGGTAAACACACTAACATTGGAGATGTAACAAGGTAAATGTTAAAATTACTTGGACCTGGTTCCAGAGGAGCCTGAATCATGAGAGCCCTTAGGATCAACAGCTCCAGATAGAGAGTGAAGGAAAAACATGGTTTGTACTCAGGAATGAGTGCCGGCAATCTGATTTTTTTTTTTTTTTTTAGAAAATGCCCTGGCATTGTGGCTCACAGTAACCTCAACTCCTGGGCTTAAGTGATTATCTTTCCCCCCAAACTGAGGTTGCTGGGACTACAGGAACCTGCCAGAATGCCTGGCTATTTTTAGACACAGGGTCTCGCTCTGGCTCAGGCTGGTCTTGAATTTATGAGCTCAGTCAACCTTGTATTGCACCCCATCCCCCACCGAGTGTTTGGATTACATGCATGAGCCATTGCGCACAACCTGTCAATATGTGTCATAAGGAGAAAAAATTAATCTCTGTCCTGAAAAAACATGCTCTTTATGTTGTTTTGTCAAAAAATCCATCTTCTGCAAAAGGATAATCCCATTTCCTAAAATTCTAAGAAGGAACAAATGTTTATGTATGCCTGGGAAAGTGCTTTCAGTCTATGCAGCAGACTGTCACCATGTTTTATTTTGGGAGGTCACCTGCCTTAGAGAAGGACAGCAGCACTTTCAGCTTGACATCTCCATTGCTGAGTTCATCACACTTTGGTCTCATTACTGTGATTTTTGTGAAAGTTTTAATGCATGATGTTTTAAAAATAGGTTAATGAATATGTAAAACACTCACCTAAATAAAATAGGTCCATATACCTACATGAAAAGATTCCTTTTACTTATATGTGAATGTCGAACACATCAGTCATGGCGGTTGTATTCATAAGCATAATTCTTGCATATATTTGCATTCATCAGCATAACATGATTTTCAGTCACGTTTATTCTTTTTATTTATTTATTTATTTATTTATTTAGTAGAGACAGAGTCTCACTGTACCGCCCTCCGGTAGAGTGCCGTGGCATCACACAGCTCACAGCAACCTCTAACTCTGGGGCTTACGCGATTCTCTTGCCTCAGCCTCCCGAGTAGCTGGGACTACAGGCGCCCGCGACAACACCCAGCTATTTTTTTGTTGCAGTTTGGCCGGGGCCGGGTTTGAACCCGCCACCCTCGGCATATGGGGCCGGCGCCCTACTCACTGAGCCACAGGTGCCGCCCCCACGTTTATTCTTTTAACAGGAAGTTTTGACATTTGACTGTGTTTAAAGCACTATGAGATATTTTGTGATGTTTTATTTATTATCATGTAGAAACAGGTGCTTGCCACCTGTGTTTCGTCAGCATTGCTTTGTCTTTGATGATGCAGTGTGAATTTCCAGTGAATTGTATTGTCCTTTAAATCTCACTTTATTTTTATTTTTAAAATTTACTCTGGTAGGCTGGGCTGAGTGACTCACACCTGTAGTATGTTCGTTTTCTTCTTTCTTTCTTTCCTTCCTTCCTTCCTTCCTTTCTTTTTTTTGAGACAGAGTCTCAGTATGTCACACTCAGTAGAATACTGTGGTGTTATACCTCACGGCAACCTCAAACATTTAAGTGATTCTCTTGCCTCGTCCTCCCAAGTAGCTGGGATTACAGGCACTCACCACAAGTTGTAGTTGTCATTGTTTGGCAGACCTGGTCCAGGTTCTAACCTGCCAGCCTTAGTGTATGTGGCTGGTGCCCTAGCTGCTGAGCTAGAGGTGCTGGGCCTCACATTTGTATTCTTAGCTTTCTGGGAGGCCGAGACAAGTGGATTGCTTGACCTTACTAGTTTGAGAGCAGCTTGAGCAAAAGCAAGATCACATTTCTACTAACAAATATATTAAAATTAGCTGGGCATTGTGGAGGGCACTTGTAGTTCCAGCTTCCCTGGAGGCTGAGGCAAGAGAATCTCTTAAACACAAAAGTTTGAATTTTCTGTGAGCTATGATGATGCCATGGCACTCAACCCTAGGGCAACAGAGTGAGACTCTGTCTCAAGAAAAAAAAATAACTCTATTTATTATTATTTTAGAGATAGTATCTTGCTCTACAGGCTGGAGTGCAGTGGCATATCATAGCTCATTGCAGTCTTGAACTCCTGGCCTCACATGGTCCTCCTGCCTCAGCCTCCCAAGTAGCCAGGACTGCAGGTGCCTGCCATCGTTTGTAGTTAAGTTTTTATTTATTTATTTATTTATTTTGTAGAGACATGGTCTCCCTGTGTTGCCCAGATTGCTTTAGTTACTCTTGGCCTCAAGTGATCCTCCTGCCTTGGCTTCCCAAAGTGCTGTAATTACTACTCTCACTTGAATAAACAGGGCTTTACCTCAGTTGAGCACTCTCTCACTCACAGGACAAGGCTGCCTGTGGTCTCCTCGGAGCCCATGGGCACTTTCCTTGCTGGTATTTGCCCTCAGCTGTCCGGCTGAGGACAGAGCGAGGTCATGGTGCATGGGTGACTCTCTCCCAGTTCAGGCACCTTCTGGGCCCAGCATCATGTGGCCAGCACGGTGAAAGGCAGGTCTGCTTTTGGCAAATAATTATGAACACTTATCTTGTGTTTGGTGCTTTGTTTGGCAAAGGATGTATCTTGCTGAACTAGCCAGCCTTGTTCCTGCCTCCATGGGGAGCTGCCTCTTGTGCGGACACATGGGGGTGTGAGTCACTCCTATGTGTCCCTTCCTGTCCTTCACCCTTATGGACAGGGTGGATAGTGGGGCCACTGTTGCACTCTGGGGCCCACAGGGGATGGAGGTTGGTAGGATCACAGGGCAAGAGGGATGAAGAAGCTGAGGGAGTAAGTGTTGGTTTGAAGTGAAGGTGATGAGAACATCATGAACGATGAGATTTGGGTGGGGGTGGCAATCAGGGATGGAGGGATTAGGATTCAGAAAGGAGCAGGCGCTGGGCAGGGCTGGTGTTCTAGTAATCCAGGAAGAGGACCTCTCAGATGGGGGAGCTTGCTGACAGGGGGTGGTGATACGCCTTGGTTGCTGGGCTGACGGGAGGATGGCTGGAGCCCTGCCCTAGAGGAGTGGCAGGAGGAATGCAGGACACTGAGAGGGAACACCAACCTCCCTTCAGGACAGACTGGAGGAGGAGTTTGAGATGGAGACATCCTCAGTGCACACGCCCTTCTGTGAAATGTCATCAGAAACAAACTTGTTAGTTTGTAAATTCCTGTGAAAATATAAATATAATATAAACATAATGTTTTTGGTTTAATTAACCTGCAAGATAACAGTCAGTTTATCTCCAACCCATGAAGTTTTCTATTTTTTTTTTTTTATTGTTGGGGATTCATTGAGGGTACAATGAGCCAGGTTACACTGATTCCAATTGTTAGGTAAAGTCCCTCTTGCAATCATGTCTTGCCCCCACAAAGTGTAACACACACCAAGGCCCCACCCCCCTCCCTCCGTCCCTCTTTCTGCTTTCCCCCCCTCATAACTTTAATTGTCATTTATTGTCCTCATATCAAAATTGAGTACATAGGATTCATGCTTCTTCATTCTTGGGATGCTTTACTAAGAATAATGTCTTCCACTTCCAACCAGGTTAATACGAAGGATGTAAAGTCTCCATTTTTTTTAATGGCTGAAAAGTATTCCTTGGTCTACATATACCACAGCTTGTTAATCCATTTCTGGGTTGGTTGGCATTTAGGCTGTTTCCACATTTTGGCGATTGTAAATTGAGCTGCAATTAACAGTCTAGTACAAGTGTCCTTATGATAAAAAGGATTTCTTTCCTTCTGGGTAGATGCCCAATAATGGGATTGCTGGATCAAATGGGAGGTCTAGCTTGAGTGCTTTGAGGTTTCTCCATACTTCCTTCCAGAAAGGTTGTACTAGTTTGCAGTCCCACCAGCAGTGTAAAAGTGTTCCCTTCTCTCCACATCCACGCCAGCATCTGCAGTTTTGAGATTCTGTGATGTGGGCCATTCTCACTGGGGATAGATGATATCTCACGGTTGTTTTGATTTGCATTTCTCTAATATATAGAAATGATGAACATTTTTTCATGTGTTTGTTAGCCATTCGTCTGTCATCTTTAGAGAAAGTTCTATTCATGTCTCTTGTCCATTGATATATGGGATTGTTGGCTTTTTTCATGTGGATTAATTTGAGTTCTCTATAGATCCTAGTTATCAAGCTTTTGTCTGATTGAAAATATGCAAATATCCTTTCCCATTGTGTAGGTTGTCTCTTTGCTTTGGTTATTGTCTCCTTAACAGTACAGAAGCTTTTCAGTTTAATGAAGTCCCATTTGTTTATTTTTGTTGTTGTTGCAATTGCCATGGCAGTCTTCTTCATGAAGTCTTTCCCCAGGCCAATATCTTCCAATGATTTTCCTAAGCTTTCTTGGAGGATTTTTATTATTTCATGCCTTAAATTTAAGTCCTTTATCCATCTTGAATCAATTTTTGTGAGTGGGGAAAAGTGTGGATCCAGTTTCAGTCTTTTATATGTAGACATCCAGTTCTCCCAACACCAGTTATTGAATAGGGAGTCTTTCCCCCAAGGTATATTCTTGTTTGGTTTATCGAAGATTAGGTGGCTTTAAGATATTAGTTTCATTTCTTGGTTTTCAATTCGATTCCAAGTGTCTGTCTCTGTTTTTGTGCCAGTACCATGCTGTCTTGAGCACTATGGCTTTGTAATACAGACTAAAATCTGGTATGCTGATGTCCCCAGCTTTATTTTTATTACTAAGAAGTGCCTTAGCTATGCGGGGTTTTTTTCCGGTTCCATAAAAAATACAGAATCATTTTTTCCAAATCTTGAAAGTACGATGTTGGTATTTTGATAGGAATGGCGTTGAATAGGTAGATTGCTTTGGGAAATATAGACATTTTAACAATGTTGATTCTTCCCATCCATGAGCATGGTATGTTCTTCCATTTGTTAATATCCTCTGCTATTTCCTTTCTGAGGATTTCATAGTTTTCTTTATAGAGGTCCTTCACCTCCTTCATTAGGTATATTCCTAAGTATTTGATTTTCTTTAAAACTATGGTGAAAGGAGTTGTGTCCTTAATTAGCATCTCATCTTGACTGTTATTGGTGTACACAAAGGCTACTGACTTGTGGACATTGATTTTAAATCCTGAAACATTACTGTATTTTTTGATGACTTCTAGGAGTCTTGTGGTTGAGTCTTTGGGGTTCTCTAATTATAAGATCATGTCGTCATCAAAGAGGGAGAGTTTGACCTCCTCTGCTCCCAGTTGGATTCCCTTAATTTCCTTGTCTTGCCTAATTGTATTGGCTAGAATTTCCAGCACTATGTTGAATAGTAAAGGTGACAGAGGACAACCTTGTCTCGTTCCAGTTCTAAGAGGAAAAGCTTTCAGTTTTACTCCATTCAGTAAAATATTGGCTGTGGGTTGTCATAGATAGCTTCAATCAGTTTTAGAAATGTGCCACCTATGCTTATACTCTTCAGTGTTCTAATTAGAAAAGGATGCTGGATTTTATCAAATGCTTTTTCTGCATCTATTGAGAGGATCATGTGATCTTTATTTTTGCCTCTGTTAATATGGTGGATAATGTTTATGGACTTGCGTATGTTAAACCATAAGCCTTGCATCCCTGGGATGAAGCCTACTTGATCATGATGAATGACTTTTTTGATGATAAGTTGTAAGCTATTGGCTAGGATTTTGTTGAGAATTTTTGCATCTTTATTCATGAGTGAGATCGGTCTGAAATTCTCCTTTTTGTTTGGGTCTTTTCCTGGTTTTGGTATCAGGGTAATGTTTGCTTCATAGAATGTGTTGGGGAAGATTCCTTCTTCCTCAATTTTTTGGAATAATTTCTGCAGTACAGGAATAAGCTCTTCCTTAAAGGTTTGATAGAATTCTGGAGTGAAGCCATCTGGACCAGGGCATTTTTTGGTTGGAAGCGTTTTTATTGTTTATTTGATCTCAGTGCTTGAAATTGGTCTGTTCAGGAGCTCTATTTCTTCCTGGCTGAGTCTAGGGAGAGGGTGTGATTCCAAATATTTATTCATTTCCTTTACAATGTCAAATTTCTGGGCGTAGAGTTTCTGGTACTATTCAGAGATGATCTCTTGTATCTCTGTGGGATCAGTTGTTATTTCCCCTTTATAATTTCTGATTGAGGTAACTAGAGATTTTACTTTGCTATTGCTCATTAGTCTGGCCAATGGTTTATCTGTTTTATTTACTTTTTTTCAAAAAACCAACTTCTTGTTTCATTAATTTTCTGAATGATTCTTTTGTTTTCAATTTCATTGATCTCTGATTTGATTTTGGATATTTCTGTTCTTCTACTGAGTGTAGGCTTAGATTGTTTTTCTTTTTCCAATTCCATAAGATCTCTTGTGAGATTGTTGATGTGCTCTCTTTCTGTTTTTCGAATGTAGGCATCTAAAGCGATGAATTTTCCTCTCAAAACTGCTTTTGCAGTATCCCACAGGTTTTGGTAGCTTGTGTCTTCATTGTTGTTATGCTCAAGGAAGTTAATGATTTCCTGTTTTATTTCTTCCTGCACCCATCTGTTATTCAACAGAAGATTGTTTAATTTCCATCACTTTGGGTGGGGTCGAGCATTTTTGTTAAGAGTTGAGTCCCATCTTTAGTGCCTTATGGTCTGAGAAGATACAAGGTAAAATTTCAATTCTTTTGATTCTGTTGATATTTGTTTTGTGTCCCAGGATATGATCAATTTTGCAGAATGTTCCATGGGGTGATGAGAAGAATGTATATTCTTTATCTTTGGGGTGGAGTGTTCTATATGCGTCTATCAAGCACAGTTGTTCTAGGGTCTCATTTAAATCTCTTATATCTTTGTTTAATTTCTGTTTAGAGGATCTGTCCAGCTCTGTAAGAGGAGTGTTAAGGACCCCTGTTATTATGGTATTATCAGATATCATATTGCTCAGACTGAGCAAGGTCTGTTTCAAGAAACTGGGAGCATTTAAATTGGGTGCATAAATATTTAGAATTGAAATGTCTTCTTGTTGTGTTTTTCCCTTGACCAATATAAAGTGACCATCTTTGTCTTTTTTGACTTTAGTTGCTTTAAATCCACATGTATCTGAAAATATGATTGCAACTCCTCTTTTCTTCTGAATTCCATTTGCCTGAAAAATTGTCTTCCAACCCTTTACTCGGAGCCTTAATTTGTCTTTTGAATCCAGGTGTGTTTCTTGCAGACAGCAAATGGATGGCTTGTGTTTTTTAATCCAGTCAGCCAATCTATGTCTCTTCAGTGGGGAATTCAAGCCATTAACATTTATTGAGATAATTGATAATCGTGGTAGTATGCTATTCGTCTTATTTTGTGAGAGTCCATTGCTTAGTTTTATCTTTTGCATCAGTGTGGAGGTTAGGTTCTGTCCTTTAATTTCTGAGTTCTTACTTTGCTGCTGATCCATTGTGGTGGTCAGTGTGCAGAACAGGTTGAATTATTTCCTGTAGAGCTGGTCTTGTTGTGGCGAATTTCCTCAGTGTTTGTATATCCGTAAATGATTTGATTTCTCCGTCAATTTTGAAGCTTAGCTTAGCAGGGTACAGAATTCTGGGCTGGAAATTGTTCTGTTTAAGTAGATTAATGGTAGATGACCATTGTCTTCTTGCTTGGAAAGTTTCATTAGAGAAGTCTGCGGTCACTCTGATGGATTTGCCCCTGTAGGTCAACTGGCGCTTACTCCTCGCACCTAGCAGAATCTTTTCTTTTGTCTTGACTTTGGACAGGTTCATGACAAAGTGTCTTGGAGAACCTCAGTTAGAGTTGAGGTGACCTGGGGTCCGATATCCCTCTGAAAGCAGTGTGTCAGAATCTTTGGTGATATTTGGGAAATTTTCCTTTATAATATTCTCTAGTATGGCTTCCATTCCTCTGGGGCATTCTTCCCCTTCTGGAATTCCTAGAACTCGTACGTTGGAACGCTTCATAAAGTCCCATAATTCTGACAGTGAACGTTCTGCTTTCTCTCTCTTCTTTTCTGCCTCTTTTACTATCTGAGTTATCTCAAGAACTTTGTCTTCTACCTCTGAAATTCTTTCTTCTGCATGGTCTAACCTGTTGCTGATACTTTCCATTGCATCTTTAAGTTCCCTAATTGACTGTTTCAGTTCCTTCAGCTCTGCTATATCCTTTTTATATTCTTCATATCGTTCATCTCTTATTTGATTCTGTTTTTGGATTTCCTTTTGCTTATTTTCCACTTTATTAGCAGTTTCCTTCATTGTTTCCGTCATTTCCTTCATTGTTTTCAACATGTGTATTCTAAATTCCCTTTCTGTCATTCCTAACATTTCTTTATAGGTGGGATCCTCTGCAGTAGCTACCTCATTGTCCCTTGTCGGGGTTGTTCTGGACTGGTTCTTCATGTTGCCTGGAGTTTTCTGCTGATTCTTCCTCATGGGTGATTTCTTTTATCTGTTTCCTTGCCTTAAGTTTCCTTTCACTTCCTCTTGCTCTTTAAGTTCTTGTGCCTGTGAACTAAGGGTTAAAGGACCAGAAGGGTGAGAAGGTTGAAGAGCAAAAAAGGGACGAAAGAAAGGAGGACCGAGTGTTAACAAAAAAAGAAAAATAGAGAAAGGAGACAGGGTGGGTAAAAGGAATATTGACAAAAAGAAGAGTGGCACAGAAAGAGGGAGAGAGAGCAATATAGGTGTACAGCAGGCTACTTTAATATAACCTTAAAAAAAAACAAAAAACACCTTCTTTGGGTGCCCAGTTGGGTGGTTCCCTTGAGGTCAGCAGCTCTTTGCTAACTTGATCAGACACAGTACCCCACCTCCACCAAGTAGAGAGGAAAGACAAAAATGCTATAAATCAAACCAAAACAAGCAAACAGAAAACTTTATGGGGTAAAATTGGGTGTAAAACCAAATAATAGTGGTAGGACCACTAGCAAAAATGAAGTTCTAATTATTGAAATAGGCAGCAGTGGGAAATTATAATTAAACTAGAAAAATTGAGAAAGAAAAAGGATCTGTATGGAAAAGGTGAACTTAAAAAACAAAACAACATCAACAATATCAAAATAAACAAAAAAAACAACCAAACCCCCCCCCAAAAAAAAAAAACACAACCAAAAACAAAGCAGTATGTATATGTTATTGAGTATTGTCTGGGCAACACGTGGTCTTCTGGGGTATGAGATGTAAATCACAGTTCTGATACGACTGGAGGCTGCTAGTTTCTCAAACCCCAGCAGGTAGACACCCTAAATCTCTCTTAAGCCCACTTAAAAGGCACTTTGAACTTGTTCACTTGCTGAGCATCTTTCCCAGGGAAGTGCTTGTCGCTGGAATCACTGCTGAAGTGGCTATCCACTTACCCTGTGTGCCAAAACTGGTCTCCCTCTGCCCGCGAGGGTTAGGGTTGCAAGGCGGCTCATACCCCGCCCTTAGGCTACTTGGTTGCTGGTTTACCAGCTCCCACCCAATTCTAGCTCTGCAACCCTGAGGGTGGAGCTTGCCGGGGCAGATCACTCACAATGGCTGCCTGTGACCCTGAGCCAAACACTATTAGCTCCGTCTGGCTCAGCAGCTCAGACTGGGGCCCCAGTCAAAGGCCAAAGTTCTCCGCACTCCCGCTCAGGCTCTCCCCAAGGCAGTTCAGCTGAGTGCCAAGTCCAAAGACACAAAAACAGTTCACAGGTAAGGCCTTTCTAGTTTGCAATCTCGCTGCTACTGAACTTACAGTTGCGGGCGGGTTTAGATGGATTGAACACACGTGACCACTTGCCGGTTTTCCACTTTTTTAGTCCTCCTCTTGGGGTCCAGAAGTCTCTCACTGACTCCCTGTATCCTCTCAGGGGTGATGATAGGCAGATCCCAACAGCCAGAGATGCCTGGAGTCCTATCTCCCCAGACTCATGGTGGAAGCTGTTACTCGGCTGCCATCTTGCTCCACCTCCCTCTATCATACATTTTAAAATAATGATCAAAAATGCTAAAATAACATCCTTATATTTGTCCTACTTATGAAAGTTGAACCACTTTTGATTCTTTTTATATACAATAATAATAGTTCCAACCTCTAAAATATATTGCATTGTCTTGAAAATTTCTCCTTCTTTCTATTTTCCTTTCAAATTCTTTTTTTTTTTTTTTTTTTGTGGTTTTTGGCCAGGGCTGGCTTTGAACCTGCCACCTCCGGCATGTGGGACCGGCGCCCTACTCACTGAGCCACAGGCGCCGCCCTAACCTTTCAAATTCTTTTAACATACATTTCTCAGAAGTATCCCAGATAGTACCTTCTTTGACAGTGAAATGTACAAAACAAATGACATGTCAACAAGAAAATTAGCATTCCCTTTCTGACCAGCTGGGTCACGTTTCCTTTTCAAAATCTTCAGTCCCATGATACAAAATAATAATAATCTAAAAGACCTCATTAAATGATCAATATATAGGTTCATCCCTCTTTAAGGAGACACATAGTATTTTAATTGATTCCTTGAATCCATTAACTGGAATATTAAAGCCCGAGCCTCCAAAATACACTGTATAGGAATATTTATTAACTCATTTTTTTCAGGGTCTGGGTAATGGCAAATGAAAAGATTCAAGAACTTTTACATTTAGCTAACAAGTAAAGCAAGTCCAGCTTTCACTAAATCTTTCATATAAACAATATCACAGCAGAAGTTATAATAGACAAATTAAACCACATCTACTTACCAAAAAACTTCCAAAGGCTGAATTAAATATTGCAGCTGCCTATAGAAAAAAAAATAAATGGGGGAAAAAACTCATTAGAAGTAAACAGGAATAGGAAAAGCACACTCTCTTCCCCCACTTTTCAAAACCTTAAAACATTGATTCTATAAAGCAAAGTTAGTCACTGCTTACAAAAATTGCCAGTGGCCTGTAGTTTACTAAGATAGATGAGCTGCAGCTTAGGAATTCATAAATAATGGGTCTCAAAAGCAGGCAGAAATACTTGTCATGCCTTGAATCTATGTGACAGCACCAAAAGAATCATCACCGATGCTAAATCAAAACCTCGTTGTTATTGATTTTGCTACTAGATTTAAAACAATCAGAGATTGATTTAATCATCAAAAAATTCACATTACCTGGAGAAGGAAAAACAAAATTATAAGGCAAACATTAACTGCTCCCTGTCAGTGAGCAGAAGTCTTACAAATTACAATCACAAGGTGAGATCTGTTGTTCCCTTAAAACACACATTAGAAATATGAACAATGCTGTTAAGAACAGGGAAGTTATTGGTATGCCCTTAATTCCAAGGTCAAAACAAGCAAGAAAAATTCTATTTGGTATTCAAAATACAAAGAAGAAATATTTGACTTTATGCTTACCTAAATATCCATGGATACACAGTAGATGTTATATAGCTCTTAACTTTAAAGGAATCTCTCCATTCAATGAAGCTATACCAAAGTCCTGAAAGCTTCTCTCCTTACCGAAAAAGCAGAAAAACTTGTATAACATCCAATATGATGCAAGAAAATAAGAAAAAAAAAAAAGGCAAAAGAAATAAAGAAAACCTATTTACATTTCCTGCAGATGCAGAGCAGAATTAAGTTAATCATCTTGGACATGAGCGGCCACACTGTAGTGCAGAGAGGATGTCAGTTAAGTAAGTTTGAATAAAGTCCAAAGCCAGGCTAAGAGCTGTAGCTGAAAATGCCTTCTGCTCCAGAAGAGGATGCAATGAGAGTGAATGGGTAATGAGATCCCTGGCTCCAGAGAGCTTAGCTTTCCTATTCCAGTTCATAATTAATTCAAAGCTTTGATAATTTCATTAGATTTCTCCTTTGCTGGCCCTATCAATAAAAGATGGCACTGGACCACAGCTCCTCTGTGGCATAAACACAGGCACAGGCACAGACTAGGGAAACCTTTGGTTCCTGACAGGGACGATGGCATATGGTGTTCCGTGTTGTACAGGGAGCAGTGGGAAAAAAAAAAAGAGAGAGAGAGCTAAATAAAACATTATAGACAACAACTGTAAACTATAGCAACATATTTAACACATCTTCCTGGAATTACATTGTGGATGATTACAAGAACGAGTTTTATGTATGAAGAAAAATAAGTAGAAGAGTATAAAGAAATGAGGTGTGGTGAGATCAACAGGAAACACTGCCTGCAAACGTTTTTTACATCTAGACCCTACTTAGTACTTAAAATGAATTTATCTCTCTTTTCAGTAAAGGAATGAAGCCTTCCCCTTCGAGCTCCTCTCTTCTAGATTCATTTCTGTCTGGTGCCTAATACTAGATAACTAGCAGTTTTGCCTAACATTTAAACATAGAATCATTAGAAGTAAAAGACTACAAAATCAGGGCGGGGCCTGTGGCTCAGTGAGTAGGGCCCTGGCCCCATATACTGAGGGTGGCAGGTTTGGACCCAGCCCCTGGCCAAACTACAACAACAACAACAAAATAGCTGGGTGTTGTGGCAGGCACCTGTAATCCCAGCTACTCGGGAGGCTGAGGCAAGAGAATTGCCTAAGCCCAAGAGCAGCACTCTACCAAGGGCAACAAAGTGAGACACTGTCTCAAAAAAAAAAAAAACAAAAAAACAAAAGACTCCAAAATCAAAGTAAAATAAGTATTCCCCAGATCCAATTGCCCCACTCCTATTCCCTCTTGTTCTCTTTTTTAACCGAAACACAAACAACATATTTTATGTGAATCAGCTATGTTCCTGCATTTGTGAAACGACAGTGATACCAGAGATAGAATATCTTAGGTACTTGAAAATGCCACAGGCCAACTCACTCTCAGTTGTTTTCTGACAGTAGCAATGGATTTGAACTCACTCAGCTACAATGTCCTCCCATGCAGTGAGCTCTGGCAATCTTTTATGAAGCGGTTGAATAAGGTTCTGCGTACTTTGAAGTCCGTGTAAAATCAGACACTGAACTGAGGATATTGGAGCCACAGATAACTAAGCTAATATCTCAATTCTGCAGTTGCAGTATATAAAATAATTATAATTTTTAGAGTTGGAGAAATGATAAATATGTAGAGAGTATTTTATTGATACATAAAAGACATATTTTTTTATTTAAGGAGGAATTTCCAACTCCTTAGCATGATGTGCAAGGCCTTCCATGAACAGGTCTCTCTCCATTTCATTCCCTGCCCAAAATTTTATATTCTGACAACATCAAACTACTTGCAGTTTCCCAAATTCATCAGGCTCTTCCTACCTCTTTGCTCCCTGGCCTGAAATACACTTCCCCCCCTTCTCTACCAGCTAACTCTCACTTAAGTTAATGACTCAGTGTGGGCGCCATCCTTCCAAGATGTTCTCCATCACCTCCACATGCACACACAACTTAGCAGGCACATATGTCTACACTTCTAGGAAGACTGAATGTCCCCATACTTGCTGCCAGAATATCCTGAGTCTATCTCTGCCCTGGTACTTGTCACACTGTATTGAAATAACCTATATTTTAATGTCTTCTAAAAAAGGAACCTAATAAAACTCATCCTCAGCACCTAAATGTTTGTTAATGAATTGGTGAAATAAGTAGGATTCCCTGAAATGTCCAAAGTCTCTCACTCTGACTAAATTATTCTACATGTGTGTTTGGCAGAATCCAAGGATTGCAGACACAGAAGACTAGATCTGACACCTGGTGCCACAACCACGCACTAGTAACGACAGTCAATCTAGACTTCCAACCATCATCTAATCTAAGTGTGATGTCCTAACTCCATCCATTTTGAGAAAGTGAACCAGACTTACCCCATTTTCTTAAGAGCTTGCAGCCCCCCAGCCCTTTTGTAACCAAATAGCCCCTTGAGCAAGCAGTGACTCTGTAGGGGTAGGATTTGGTAGGATTTGGAAACAGGAAGGAAATTTAGCTGAGAGCTGCAGAATCCTGTGACACCTGAAAAAATCTTGTGGAAACCACAACCCTGTCACAGGTCTGTCTGGTATGTATGTGCTCATTGTAAGACCCCCCCTCCCCATAGCTCTAACCTTGCAGATATCAGCTTCTGTAAAATTCTGCTTATGCCAGGGCTTCCCATCTCCCGCTTGAACTGCCTTATAAAAACTTCGCACCTCCACTTCAAGGGGGCCAAGAGACTCTGTGGTGTGAGCCTGCTCTTGACTGGCCAGCCCAATAAAGGACCCTGGCTTAATTTGAACTCAGTGTGCTGGTGTTTATAATTCCGCTCGCAACATAAAAATGGTACAACATAAGAATGCCTTTCACAACATCTTGTTTAACTTCCTTTAAAATGTTTTAACTTTCCTATCCTAATAGAATGACATAAATTACATTTAATGTAAATAATGTTTTAAACCTTACTGTTGCTAAACAACAATAGTTAGGTAAAATCTAATATTACCAAGGAAAACTTTGCACCACTATAAAAGGATGATCTGCATACACTGATATAAATGAAAGCAGGCACAGATATTTCAAGTGAAAAAGCAATTCTGATAAGCATGTATGATTCCTATTGTATAAATACGTGTACACACACACATACAAATACAACTAAGGCATAAAAGCACACCATTGTTTTCTAAAAGAGATCACTAAAATATTTCTAACTATGATTATATATGTTGAAAGGGACTAAAGGGAGGTCTTTTTTTTTTCATTTTGTTTTGTTTGTCACATTCAGCTTTTAAATCTTTTCACAGGTTATCTTTTTAATTGCAACAAGGATTATGAGGGCAGGGAGATGTTAGGCCATTTATTGTTTGCTTTTTGAACTCCTCTGCATTAAAAATATAATAAATACTTCATTTAAAAATAAAATTAAGATTTCAATCCCCCAGCCTGAGCAAAGCAAGATCCCATCTTTACTAAAAATAGAAAAACTACCCAGGAGTAGTGGCATGTA
Source organism: Nycticebus coucang (assembly GCF_027406575.1). Taxonomy (NCBI): domain Eukaryota; kingdom Metazoa; phylum Chordata; class Mammalia; order Primates; family Lorisidae; genus Nycticebus; species Nycticebus coucang. The sequence continues at coordinate 4,497,485 of NC_069800.1, read as the reverse complement.
CCTATATTCACAGCTACTCAGGAGGCTGAGACAAGAGGATCACTTGAGCCCAAGAGTTTGAGGTTGCTATGAGCTATGACGTCACGGAACTCTACCCAAGGTGACTGAGTGAGACTCCGTCTCAAAAAAAAAAAAAAATTCAATTCCTACTTTGCATGGTAGTGATCTCTCTTACTGTTTGCTCACAGCTGGAGGCTGTGCACTCATCATGGTGGTTGGGGTTTAAGAAGCCATGGGAAGAACAGAAGGCATCTTTTGGGAGCATCTGTTGGGAGCATCTGTAACACGCAAATATGTGATTTTGAAAACAAACAACAAATCTACCATTATTTTTATATTAACACAAACATGGCTACAGAGAACACAATCTTCATGAACTGAGATCAAACATGAGCCACCAAAGATGACCTTTTATGAAGATAGGACCCTTCAGGTTATACCAACAGACCCTCTTGAGATTTGAGTTTTCTCTTCTCTGCATTTTGAAAGCTATACCTGGGATAGTCCACTGATTTTTAAAGACAGCACTTCTCTTTTTAATATCCCCTTTGCTAAAAACAATTTCAAAATCCATTCCCCTTCTCGAATGCTTTCTCACAAGAACTTTGCCTAATTTGTTGAATGAATGCATGAATGAACAAATACTTCTTATGCCAATTGAAAGTCTTATATTCTCACATTTTATTATTAGCTCATGAATCCCATTTGCACAGTGTACACCTTGGAGTAATCATATTTGATAAATAATTAGATCAATGCTAACTGAAAAAGTTCATGTTGAGGTAGTTTTTTAATACTGAGTAGACTGGCTTCCTTTGTATTACATATTTGTAGGTAATATATTTATTCTGATATCAACCCAATTTTATCCAATATAAGGTATTTTACTAATGTTTCATTATATACTGTACACCATGTCTTTATTAAATTATTTGGAAAATTGAGCAAATTATTTTTTTCATAACATACTTGGAATTCATTAAAATACAGGTAAATTTTAAAAACAAACTAAAGAAAATAGGGACAAAGAGTTCTCTAACTCATAAAAGCAAGCTCTTTCATTGTTGAATGGCTCTAAACATTATGAAGTTCTAACTTACAGTATGCCAGAATACCTAGGTACTTATAAAAAGAAACCAAAAATAGGTTAGGGACCATTTCACATGCAGGCTCTATTCCCATAAAGGCAAGTAATTACAGAGGAGATTGATAAAAGGAAATTTCTAGAAGAGTGTTTTAACATTTTCTCCTCTTCTAGGAGAGAAAGCTGGTACTTTTACCACACCACCTAAGTTGAGGGTGGGGATGCCTTCTATAAAAGAACCAACAGTAGAAACAGAAGAAATTTCAAAGAGGTGAGAATAGCATTGCTGTCCCGTGCTAGATGTTTGCTGAGGGGATATACTCCATGCTGACTGCCACAGAAGCAGAGGGAACAGTCTGTGAGAGTTCTTGGGAATCATGGTGCTTTCCCTCATGGATGGCAGGGATGGAGGGACATATAAATAAACCAGAAACAGGTACTTGCTTCCTGACTTGAAGCAGCAAAGATGTAGGGCAAAGAGACAGGATGAGCAGTTGGACAAAGTTTGCTTCAACTTTATGATGCAGCAAGATTCTGCCAATTCTATGATGGCACAAGGTTCTGCCATTTCCATAGCAGCCAAGAAGATGCCTCAGAGGACTGTCTTCAAACTTGGTTCAGTCTGAGAGACCACACCCAAGAAGAGACTTCAGCAAGAAGAGACTGCAGGGTTGTGATTAGGAACAGGGGCTGGAGGTAGACTCTGAAGAGCTCCTTCCTCTAATCTGTCCAGCAAACAGACGCAGCATCTGGAGGCCTGGTCTGACTGAGAGCACTGAGGGCCCTACTACCACAGTGCAATAAAAGAGGACTTGGTCCTACTCCCACTGAGGTCCTACCTCCTCCCTGACTCTGAAGAACCCAGAAGTAGGAAGGGTGAGAAGGTTAAAAAAAAAGAAAATAGTGAAATAGACCATGACCTCTTCTCCACTGATTCTATTTTAAAATTGTTATATCTAGGGTGGCGCCTGTGGCTCAGTGGGTAGAGCACTGGCCCCATATACCGAGGGTGGTGGGTTCAAACCCAGCCCCAGTCTAACTGCAACAGAAAATAGCCGGGTGTTGTGGCGGGCGCCTATAGTCCCAGCTACTCTGGAGGCTGAGGCAAAAGAATCACCTAAGCCCAAGAGCTGATGTCACAGCACTCTACTGAGGGCGACAAAGTGAGACTCTGTCTCTAAAAAAAGAAAAAAAAGAAAATTTTTATATTTATATATTCTTGATTAAAAAGCATAATTTTCTATGTTTTGCAAATATAGGTTAGGCCTAAATTGGAAAAGATGTACATTTGAAGCTTTAAGCTAGACTGCCTTGAATTTTTTAATAGCTAAAAGTTAATCCTAATTAACAAATACACAATTATCTTATAATGGAGTGACTAGAAAACCATGAGATCTGACAGATATTGTCAAAGGAGGGGTCGGGGTGGGGAACAGGAATATGTGAAAAAGCATTTCAGGTATATAATCTTTAAATTCACACCATTCAATAAACAGATTCTACTAAAACCACAACATTTTAAACACACAGCTGGGCTAAAAAAAAAACACAACAAAAAATAAGTATAGTTAGCCTCATTATCTGTGGTTCTCTATCTGTGGATTCAAATAACCACAGATTGAAAATAGTGTATTTAAGGGAAAAAAGGAATGGTGTATCTGTACCGAACATGAATAGACTTCTCTTCCTTGTCATTCCCTAAACAAACAGAATAACAACTATTTACATTGCACTAGGGATTATAAGTAATCCAAAGATGTTTTAAGTATAAGGGAGGATGTGCATAGGGTATATGAAAATAGTAGGCCATTTTATATAAGGGACTTTATCATCCTCAGATTTTGGTATCCATGGAGGTTCCTAGAACCAATCCTCCATGGATACCAAGAGAAAACTGCACTATATATAGAGAAGTTAGTCAGAGGCAGAGTGGTAAAGCCCATTAAGAAATAAGAAGCATAGACTTTGATCTACAAAGTATGGAGAACTGGAACTTAGATACCTTTTACATAGAGGGTAAGTCTGGAAAGACTGTTCCCACTGTGTAAGAGCAACTAGGAAACTATACTTACAAATTCAAGAAAGTAACATAAGGCCCCCATCAAGGGTGAGTGTAGAGACTAAATTTATACAACCCATATATAGTGGATTCAAGAAACCAAACTAAGGGCCAGTGTGGTGCCTCTTGCCTGTAATCCTAGCATTCCAGGAAGCCGAAGTGGGTGGATTGCTTAAGCTCTGGAATTCAAGACCAGCCTCAGCAAATGCAAGACCCAGTTCTACTAAAAATAGAAAAAAAAACTAGCTGGGTGTGATGGTGTAGCCTGTAGTTCCAGCTATTCAGAAGGCTGAGGTAGGAGGATCACTTGAGTTTGAGATTGCTGTGAGCTCAGCTCATGCCAGGGCACTGTAGCCTGGAGCAACAGAGTGAGACTCTGTCTCAAGAAAAAAAAAAATAAGAAGAAGAAAAGGAATTCCATTCTAAGAATTAATTTAAACAACAACAACAAAAGGACAAAATTGATTAAAGGATAGTGGAACTCCGGAGGCCCTGAAAGAAACAAATGCAAACTTTTCTTTGAGGCTACTTCATTAACCAGAACAAAGTGGATTCTCAGACAAAACGGCCCCTAGTGAAAAAAGCTAACAATAAAAAAACTACAAGCCATATGTGAAAGCTGTATGTTGTATAAAATGAGTACCATTACAAAGCAGGGAGGAAAGGAGAAGCAACTGGCTTTGTCAAATATACTAAAGAAAAAATACTAAATAAAGACCTGTATACAGAAGGAAAAACCTTTAAAACTTTTAGAAGGTATTTTTATACCTTCAGAAAAAAATTTCTTTAAACAAGATATAAAAATTATACATGGAAAAGGAAAAGCTAAATGGAAAACCTGAACAGACAAATAACAAGTGATGAGATTGAATCACTAATAAAAAGTCTGTCAACAAAGAAAGTTGAGGACTGGGTGGCTTCACTGCTGAAGTCTAGCAAATTTATACAGGAGAAGTCACATCAATGCTTCTCAAACTTTTCCCAAAAAATGAGGAGGAGGAAATTCTTTCTAATTACAGTAGAACCCCTGTAAGTTGACCACCCAAGGGACTGTAACAAACTGCTCAAAATACAGAGGTGGTCAAGCCCATTGTACTGATACGCACATGAGGTGCATGTCTGGTCTATGGGAATTAGTCAACCTAAGGAGGTGGTCAACTATGGAGGTTCTACTATAATTCTAAGGGATCAGCCATTACCGTGATAACTAAAAATGGACAAGGACAATATGAAAAAGACAACAAAACTACAAAGCAATATCCCTGATGAATATAGACCCACAAGTCCTCAACAAAATACTAGCAAACCAAATCTAACAGTACATCGAAACCATAATACACAGTAATCAAGTGACATTTATCCTAGGGATGCAAGGATGGTTCAACATATGCAAATAAATAAATGTGATACAGAACGTTAACAGAATGAAGAGCTAAAACCATATGCTCATCTCAATAGACGACAACAAAAAGCATTTGATAGGCCAGTTGCAGGGGCTCATGCCTGTAATCCTAGTGCTCTTGGAGGCTGAGGAAGGTACATTGCTTGCGCTCAGGAGTTCAAGACCAGCCTGAGCAAGAGAGGTATCCTGTCTCTACTAAAAATAGAAAAACTAGCCCGGTGTTGTAGTGTGAGCCTATAGTCAGAGCTGCTTGAGAGGCTGAGGCAAGAAGATCTCTTGAGCCCAAGAGTTTGTGATTGCTGTAAGCTATGATGATGCCTTAGCACTCTACCAAGGGTGAGAGCGTGAGAGTCTATCTTAAAACAAACCAACAAACAAAAAAACATTTGATAAAACTTCAATATCCCTTCATGATAAAAATTCAACATATTAGATATACAAGGTACATACCTCAAAATAAGAAAAAGGAAAAGCTAGGGGTTGCCATTGCCTTGCAACAAAGTTCTGGCCAGGCAGATAAAAACTGACTCAACCTGGATGTTGGGAGACGGAGGGAGGTTAGTTCTGAGCACTTCCCCTTCTTGCTTAGAGCAGTGAAGGCGCTCTTGCATCCATAAGGGCTTTGCAGTATAAGCCACTCTAGCATCATTGAGATTCAGAAAAAAAGGCCGAAAGCCCCTACCTCCATGATCTTGATATATGAGAAAAATAAATCCTTGCTTCTTTAAGCCATTTTTAGTTTGATTTTCTATTACTAGAAGAACGAGTTGACACAATCATGTTTTTAAACAAGGGGGGAAATTATAAAGAACTAATCAGGCAAGTTGGATAAATTAAAAAGTATTTCCTCTAAGTTATGAATTTGAGTAGTCATATTTTTACTTAGAACAATCTCTTGTTCCCATTGCATATAATATCGTTGAAAATAAGGAAAATTGACTGTTGGTCGCTAGTGTTGGAAATCAAAGGTGAATTGCTTTCCCATGGGAAAATCTCTCAACTGTGTGAACTTATATCACACCTGTCTCTGAGTCACAAGAAAAAAAACTGGCCTTCATATTTATTTTCTTCCAAAACGTAAGTTCAGTTTGAAACACACATAAAGACTAAAATACCAAATACAGAATTCCAAATTGTGGTCTTCAATTAAATATGGAAACACAAAAAACTTTCTTTTTACTTGTAATATATTTTGTAAAGTGCTATAGAAAGGCAAAAAATAATTAAGAAAAGTTTATTCTGTTTTCAAAGCCAATTTAATTGGCATTCTCACACACAACTTCGTTGCTATTTTACTAATACTGACTAATTATCACTACTTTCCTTGTATAAATGTCACAACAAATAAAATTTGAGTTATACATTTCTATACCATATTTAAGTATTATTAAACCATACTGCAGATAAGCATATACAAGATAATAATTAAAATGTGAGTTTATAGTTCATGCTCTACATTAGGGATACTTTTCACTGGGTGTATATGTATCATTGTATTTTTTAAGCAGCAATGGCTAAAAAAGAATACTGTTGAAAACATTACTGAATAGTTCTTCTCAACAAAGAAACCTCAATGAAGACTATGGTACTGCTACAAGGCATTCACCACTTAAGAAAACAGAACTTTACACACTGTCTCACTTAAACACCCACCTACATATTAGATATACAAGGTACATGTTCAACATCCAGCTGTTTTGCTAAGAGTAAGCTACATTTTCTGTCTATTTCTACTGGTCCATTTCTTGATACCACTGGAAAAAAATCTTTTAATATTCTAAATCTTGAGGTGAATGAAGGGGGTTGCTATTTGTAACTATTCATCTCAATTCAGGCTAGGAAAAAAATATATTCAAGTTACTGTTTCTGGGTGCTAAATTGAATCAGGTGTCCTCTCCTCTTAAGAAAATTAAGTTGCTTTTGTGCAGGAGTGTTTTAATGAGAACAGAGCAGGCCGACAGTGATGAATGGGAATGACACCAGAGAGAGCACGTAAGCAGGACAATATGTGCATGTTACAGTCTTGCAGCCTATTTTTCACTGACTATTCTGAATGATTTCGCTGTTTCTTAAGGGGCCTATTAATCTCAAATTTAGTTATTATACAACGTTTATTTGAACATATATTCTGCGGATGATGACAGTTAATAAAGGAAATCTTTCACAAGCTCTATCTTTACATATTGTTCCAACTGCAGCTCCCAGTCATTTGAGAGGCTTTATAAAAAAAAAAAAAAGGCACATATATTCAGATTCCTTTCTAAGCACATGGGGAGTCTTAAATAACCGTTAAAATGCATACAAAAAAAGCCCAGAACAAAATGGTAAAGGTAAAAGGACATCTTAACTGTGCAACAAAAATCGCTTAAAGTGCAAACTGACACTTCTAAGACAAACCAGACACCTTTTAACACCTTTAAAGCCTTGGTGTATAATATGCAATAGTTCTTGCATGCCCATCTACATTTTCACAATATGCATTGAGCAGCAGAGAGAGGGCAAAATCAATTTTCTTTAGGTGCAATAAAGAACCAAGTAACACAGCTGCTTTGATTTTTCTTGATAAAACACCATGTTCTTAAAATAGTAGTGATTCTGTGTTTCTTATTCCAAATAGCATACTTTTTGAAAGCTTAAAAGAAATGTTTTAACATTTTTATAAAACTTATTTATGAGCTTGAATAAGCTCATCAATTCCAATTTTGGGTATGATTCTAGAAGACATTTGTTACTTTACATGTTACTGGTTCATTATAACAAAACCTAATATTAGCAGGAAAATATTTATATTAATTCAAGATTTTTAAATCTGCCTTATAGTACTTGAGATGAATACAGACCTAATCCAACACTGCTGATTGCATCCTCTTGAAATATCAGTCTTCAAAAAAATGTTGAATTTCAATGAAATGAGAGTTTGCAAGTGAGGAGTGTTCTTAGGTACTATGATAATCCCTTATAAATCAAGAAACAGAACTCCAGAGGCGAAGGATCTTTCCCAAGTTCATATTGTACAGTAGCAAAGCCAGAACAGAACTCATTGGCAGACACTTCCTGCACCCTCTCTATTACACCCTCACTGCCTATCTTCTATATTATTTAAACAGACATTTGTAGCTATATAACAGAAAAAGTGCATATGCCAAAACAGTAATAGCAGTTATGTTGAGGTAATGAGATTATGGATATTTTTTCCTTTATACTTTTTCTTGACTTTCAATATTTGTGTACAGATTATATATTTCTTAGAAAAAAACCACATAATAAATTGTATATGTTAAGTAAAATTGTAATTTTAGAGGCTTTCTCTTGAACTTAGGCAAACCTTGAACAATGCTGTGCACCTATTAGGTGCTAATATAGAGAAGAAACTACTTGGTCTTCTTTTCTATACTAACATTGAATATTCAATATTCCTAGGAACAAACAGGGACTAAAGCCAGAATACCAACTCTTGAACTGCAAATGTACACTTTTAATATTTGTCTATTAATATTTATTAAGCTCTTGTAAATATCTAAGATTAAGATGAATGAAACTTAAAATGTTATATACTGCTGACAGTACATCTTCTTAAAGATGTACTGCTATAAATTTCTCAATATTCCTAAAGTTTAATTGCTCTGACTCATTTGGGTTTCCTATCTCCCAAAAAAGAACAAAACAAATGCTTCTCTAATTATTAATTCATTCAACATAAATTTATTAAGCAATTTATTAAGCTAGGAACTCAGAACACAAAAATAAATACCACAGAGTACTAACACACAGCCTAGACTAGAAGACAAACATCACGATAGCTACGATACAAGATCGGGGGTAACAAAGAGTTATGATAGCATAGAAAATAACTATAAAAATAAAGGGTTTTTCAATATCTTCTAGTGATATACAATGAGCACTTTTCTGATCAATTAATGGAAGTACTATTTAATGTCAACATATGAACTAAGCTCTCAGCACACCAAGAGAGGAATTAGCCAAGAATTCCCCTAACACTTCTAACACTTTGTTTAGAAGGGCATCCACAAAACATAAGTGACAGCCTATGTCAAAGTATTTAATGTTTCTTAAAAATTTTAGACTCTAGCTGACTTAACTCTGTTATTTCTGCTCTTTTTCCATCCATTAAGTCTGGGAATCTCAGAGCTTCTTAAGAGGGCAATGGATCAGTCCCTCAGCAATAACTCTCTCATCAGCTTTTCATTAGCAATAAAATAGCTTTCCTACCATCTTCTGGGAAATAACTTACCCTAGATTCACAGAACTGCAATGGACTTCTGTACATCATCTAATCAAGGCACTCCTCCTCCTCGAAAAGGACCACACTGAAATCACTAACTAATGGTCCCTACCTATCCTATTCTTCATGTCTTCAGGATTGAAAACAGCACAACCTCTTTTTGAGTTTTGAGCTAAAGTCTGTGTTTTAAATCACATTTTTTTGCTAGTAAATTCTTTCTGTTTCTGAACTATCTTTTTATTGGAAACTATTTTTTCATGTTAGATCCCCTGAGAAAAATTTTAAAGAGCTATTTTTGCCAATACAAGTAATGGGCTACTAAATAGTTAACAACTGACTCCAAGGATAAGGGGAGGAATACCAATTTGTAATATTTGCTGATTTTTATGCTGTAAATACTCCCACCACGGCCAATTTCAAGCTGCAAACATGATGTCAATGAAAAAGAAGATGAGAAAAATGGCATAATGCCAAGAAACATAATAAATTAGAAAAAGAAGGGCAAATTGTACACAAAATAGGCACAAGAAGGAAATAATAAAGATATGATCAGAAACTAATGAAATCTAATGAAATAAAGAAACAGAAAAATAACTGAGTAGTCAATAAAATAAAAAACTAGATTTTTGGAAAAAGACTGATAGAACTGATAACCCTCTAGAACAGGAGGGACTAGTGAATTTTCTCTGTAAAGAGTCACTCTTTTATTTTACCCAACTGATTTAACCTATATTGCAACACAGTGTTATGCTAACTACTTGGAATTGATGTCAAATTCCACAAGTTAAAGACTCAGGCCTCCATAAGACCACCCTACTTTTAACAGCAGCTGTACTTTGAGAGTCCTCAGACTACCTACACCTCTGACCAACTGGCTGTAAATTCAAGAGATTCCATATTCCCCTTAGGTTCAATAATTTACTAGAATAACTCACAGAACTCATTAAAAGTGCTATAATTACAGTTTTATTGTAAGGGATATGTAGAGAAAGGGCAAGATCAGGGAAGGAGTACAGAGCTTCCTACCATCTTAGAGAACATTAAGATCTTTACCAACCAGGAAGCAACACTAAGCTTTGGTGTCCAGGAAGAAACACTGTGCTTCAGTGTCTGGAGTTTTTAAATAAGGTTTCAGTATGTAGGAATAATTGATTGACTCACTGACCACATGGTTAAACTCAATCGCCAGCTCTTCCTTTCCCTGAAGAGCAGTCAGCTAAAAGTTCCAAGGTTCTAATCCCACGCTTAGTCTCTCTGGTGACCAGCCCTCACCTCGAAGCTATCTAAGGGCCCACCACCTCATCTGATTGGCAAAACAAAGACACTCTTAACACTTAGGAAATTCCAAAGATTTTTGAACCTTCATGCCAAAAACACAGGACAAACACTAGATATATTTTTTATCATGCAACAGCCACATAAATATTTCATATTTTGTGGCCCTATGGTCACAAATGCTCACCTCCACTGTTGTAGCCAAAAGCAGCTGTAGGTCCTGTATGAACTGAAGAGTAAGGTTGTATTCCAACAAAGCTTTATCTATGCACGGATACTAAAATTTGATTTTCACTTAATTTTCATGTGTTATGAAATTTTATTCTTCTTCAGATTTTTTTCCCCTAATCGTTAAAAAAATGTAAAAGTTATTCTTAACTTACATACCATGCAAAAACATGTGACAAGCTTGATGTGGCTACAAACCACAGTTTGTCCATTCCTGCTTTCGAGGGGAAGAAAAGGAAAGACAGAAATTACCACTACCAGGAATGAAAGAAGAGACATCCTAAAATCCTTCAGACATTTAAAAGATGAGTAAATTGAGAACGTTAGGCCCCAAAGTTTAACAAAGTGGTTCTCAACCTTCCTAATGCCATGACCCTTTAATACAGTTCCTCATGTTGTGGTGACCCCCCAACTATAAAATTATTTTCGTTGCTACTTCATAACTGTAATTTTGCTACTGTGATGAATCGTAATGTAAATATCTGATATGCAGTATATATTTAGGCAACCCCTGTGAAAGGCTCGTTTGCCCCACAAAGGGGTCACGACCCACAGGTTGAGAACTCCTGACTTAGATAAAATGAACAAATTCCTTGAAAGACACAAACTACCAAAGCTCTCTCAAAAACAACAAGCAACTTAAACTGACCATTCTCTATTAAAGATAACATATGCTTAAAAATGTTCTCAAAAAATTTACAGGGCCAATGCCTTCACCAGTGAATTCTACCAAATATTTAAAGAAGAAATAATAGTAATTTCATGAAAATCACACAGAAAATACAAGCAGGAAATTATGCCAAATCATTTTATGAGACAAGCACTAGCCTGTACGACACCAGATTAAAACATGAAAACTGCAAAGCAATAATCATCGCGCACACAGATAGACATAAAACTCCTTACAAAATTTGAACTAATTAAACTTAGTAATATAAGAAAAGAATGATACATTATGACCAAGTAGGGTTTATTCTAGGAATATAAAGTTGGTTTAAGATTGTAATATCAGGGCAGCGCCTGTGGCTCAAGGAGTAGGGGGCCGGTCCCATATGCCGGAGGTGGCGGGTTCAAACCCAGCCCTGGCCAAAAACCACAAAAAAAAAAAAAAAAAAAAAAAAAGATTGTAATATCAATCAAAGCAATGTACCTTGTCAAAAGCTTTTAAAAGGAAAACATATAATCATTCCAATAGATGAAGAAAAAAATATTTGATAAAACTCAGATATTCATGAGTAAAAACTCAAAAATCTAGAATTGATTTAAAAATTTCTTCCCCTGACACAGAATGTCTTCATAAAAACCAAACAGCTAATGTTAGGCTTCATGGCAAAAAAGTGTATGTTCCTAAAATCACGAACAAAGTGAAGATGTCAACTTTCACTATTATTTCTGCTCAACTTTTGCCTTGTCAAAGTAAAATAAAATGAAGACCAGGACTTAAAATTACCCAACAGACCAAGAAAGAGACCTTGGGGCGGTGCCTGTGGCTCAGGGAGTAGGGCGCCGGCCCCATATGCCGAGGGTGGCGGGTTCGGACCCAGCCCGGGCCAAACTGCAACAGAAAAATAGCCGGCCGTTGTGGCGGGCGCCTGTAGTCCCAGCTGCTCTGGAGGCTGAGGCAAGAGAATCGCGTAAGCCCAAGAGTTAGAAGTTGCTGTGAGCAGTGTGAGGCCACGCACTCTGCCCGAGGGCAGTACAGTGAGACTCTGTCTCTACAAAAAAAAAAAAAAAAAAAAAGAAAGAAAGAGACCTTAACCTTAACTTGGGCTATTTCTTGTATGTGCTTCTGATAATCAGAAATAAAACTAAGTCATCTCCAAAAATGGTAAAAATAATTGTTACTATCCAATTCCCTGCTATCTGGAAATCCCCAATTTTATAACCAATCACTATAAAGTTTAAACAACTCTCCCATTTTTGCAATATAACTCAATCTGTAATAGTCTACCTCTGGGATTCTAACTAATTTAAATTTTGAAGTTGCTTGAGTCACAATTTGTGTTTACTCTTTTATTCAATAATAAACTTGAAAATTCACTTTACTAATATGATTTGACTTTTGTTTTGACAGCCTAAAAGTTCTAACCATGCAATAATTGAAGAAAAAGAAATAAAAGGCATACAGATTAGAAAAGAAGAATAAGTCCATCTTTATTCACAAATCATGTCATCCTAGAAAATTCCTCTCCTCCCCAAACAGAAAACTACAACAATGAATGAGTTTATCAAGGTCGTACAATACAGGGTCTATCTATAAAAATAAATGCATTTCTATTTTTTTTTTATTGTTGGGGATTCATTGAGGGTACAATAAGCCAGGTTACACTGATTGCAATTGTTAGGTGAAGTCCCTCTTGCAATCACATCTTGCCCCCATAAAGTGTGACACACACCAAGGCCCCACCCCCTCCCTCCATCCCTTTTGCTTGTATTAGCAAGGAATACTTTTAAATCAAAATTAATAAAAATGCTATTTACAAATAGCATCACAAACATGAAACATAGAAACTAACAAAATATGTGCAGAATTTGTATGTTAAAGGCTACAAAACATTGATGAGGGAAATTTTAAAAGGCTTAAATGGAGGGACATGAATATCAGTGTTAAGATGACAAATCTTTCCATATTGATTTATAGACTCAATGTAATCTTGATCAAATTCCCTGCAGGATTTTTAGTAGAAATTGACAAGATGACTCAAAGTTATTTTTGAAATAAATTTTATGTATTTATTTATTTATTTATTATTCAACAAAATTTTATTGGGGAAAAAAGTTGGAAGACTTGCACTACTGATTTCAATACTTAATAAAATGCTACACCAATTAAGACCATGTGGTGCTGGCTTAAAGGCAGATATACAGATCAATAAATGGAACAGAATAGAAAGTCCAGAAACAGACTCACATGGATACAGTACAATGATTTTTGACAAGAGTGCTGGAGTAATTTAGTGGGGAAAAGATAATCTTTTCAATATGTGGTAACTGGACATCTATATGAAACAACCAAAAAAAAATCTATAAATTAAAAAAAAAAAACCTTTGACATTCACCTCACTATATACAAAATCTATGTTGGACTGGATTATAGACTTTAACACAAGAGCTAAATCTATAAAACTTTTAGAAGAACACACACAGAAAATCTTAGTGATTTTGGATTAAGACAATGTTTCTAAGTTAATACACAAAAATCATAAACTTTAGAATAAAAAAATTGACAAATGACTTTATCACAATTTAAAACTTCTTTCCTTTAGAGACAATGCAGAGAAAATGAAAAACAGAGCCACAGGCTGAAAGAATGTGTTTGTAAATACATATCTATATGTAGACTATATTTAAAAGTAAAAATTAAAAACCTCTTATAGCTAAATAAGAAGACAATTTAATGGAAAAAATGTACAAAAGATTTGGACAGATATTTCACTGAAGAAGAGTGATAGATGGTAAATCAACACATGAAAAGACACTAAACATCATTAGATATTAATGTATATTAAAATCACCATGAGATAAAACTCAGACACTGACAGTTCAGTGCTGGTGAGGATGTGGACCAACTAGAACCCTCATGTAACATTGCTTTGACTAAAAATGATACAGCCACTATGGAAAATAGTTTGGCAGTTTCTTTCACACTCACCCATATACTTACCATATGACTGATGTGGCCACCCCACCACTAGGTATTTATAAAAGAGACAGACATCCACATGTTCACACAAAGACTTGGATTCAAATGTTCAGCTTTATTTGTAATAGCTCAAAACCAAAAAACTACCCAAATGTCCATCAGCTAGTGAATGGATAAAGAAATTGTGATAGATTTGATAGACTGGATAAAGAAATAGATAAAGAAATTGTGATAGATTTGATAGACTGGATAAAGAAATAGATAAAGAAATTGTGATAGATTTGATAGACTGGATAAAGAAATAGATAAAGAAATTGTGATAGATTTGCATACAAAGGAATATTCCTCAGCAATAAAAAGGACTGAACTACTGATACATGCAACAACATGGATGAATCTCAAAAGCATTATGCGAAAGTACAGCAGCCAGACACAAAAGTACCTTACTATTCCATTGATAGACTATTCTGGAAAAGGCAAAACCATACAGATAGAAACCAGCTCACTGGCTGTCAGGGACTGCAGGCAGGAGAAGGGAAAGAGGCATAAAAGAATTTTTTGTTATGATGGCAGTGATCTAAATCTTGACTGTGTTAGGGTTTACGAACTTGAAATATTTTCCAAACTAATGCACATATATTATAAAGCTTGAATTTAAATCTCTGTAAATGATATACATAAAAACAAGACTTTTCATATATGTAAACATTTTAAAAGTCAACAAAAGGTAGAAAAACATAACTGTATGGCATTAAGGTTTATCTTTTTCTTTTTTCTAAGGTTTACCTTTTTCTTATTTACTTGGTTCTAAGGTTTACACAGAAAATTTTAATAAAAAAGCAATAAGATTTAATAAAAACATAAAAGAATCAAAACAACAGAATTATAGTTACTAATTCCTATCTTAGAAAGATTAAGCTTCAAGGCATGCTTGTGATTTGTATCATAAAAATGTCTTTTCAAGTCATTATTTTTAATAATAACATAATATAGATGCTTAAAGACTCTGACTTTATCTGACATTCAAAAAAGATACCCTGTCTTTCACTTATTTAAAAATGGTAAGGATTTCATGTAAAATAAACTATCATCACACAGATATTTGTGAAATACTAGAACAAGCACTGATAATGGGATCAAAAGACTTGATTTCAAAACAATTTGGTCACGTACTTATCTATGAAAACTCATTAAATCTCAGTTTATTCATTTTATTAGATGTGACTAACAATACCAACTTTATAAAACTTGTATGAGGATTAAATGAGGGCAAATATAAAACCACTGGGTATTGCTGTGGCAGATGCCTGTAGTCTCAGCAACTTGGGGGAGGCTGCGGCAGGAGGATCACTTGAGCCCAGGAATGTGAGGTTGCTGTGAGCTAGGATGAAGCCATGGCACTCTAGCTTGGGCAACAGAGTAAGCCTCTGTCCCAAAAAACAAACAAACAAAAAAAAAAACAAAAAAATCCTACTGGGTATTCTACAAAATTCTACCAAATATCATATACTATATAAATAAGGCCCAGCAAAACTTTATCATGTAATTATTCATTTTCAAACTCCCTGAAGAACATAGGTTGTACAAGGACATAAGAGACATCACAGTGGGAAAAGTTCCACTAATGAACTAACCATTTCTAAAATGATCCCCAAGAAAATCTTTTCCTTTCCTGCACCCCTACCCTAACTCCTTTATAAAGTACCTATCTCTACCCTTCAGCTTTGGTTAGCTTACTCTAAATAATTGTACAGAATTTTAAAAACCTTGTAACATATCACACATAAAATGCAAATATGTTACTAAATAGAACTGTCAATCCTGCAGAAGATGTACCATTTAATTAACCTAATGAAATCAGAACAAAGTCAATGAGAAATGAGGAAAATGAAAAAGCAGATGGGTGCTTAAAAAGAGAGCAAGCAGAACATTTTTTTGAGAGCACCTGTGGAAACTGATGAAGACTGTATTCTTTTTGCAAATTCATATTTTTATGGCTTCATTGCAAAAAATAACAAAACACCAGCAAAAAATACATAATCAAGTCATATAATTTTCTTAGGAAAATTACATCAGGCCTGGCTTCCCAAAAGCAACACTTAATTAAGGCTCGGCGCCTGGAGCACAGTGGTTATGGCACCAGCCACATACACCAAGGCTGGCAGGTTCGAACCAGGCCCGGGCCAGCTAACCAATAATGATGGCTGCAACAAAAAATAGGTGGGCGTGCCTGTAGTCCCAGCTACTTGGGTGGCTGAGGCAAGAGATTCGCTTAAGACCAAGAGTTTGAGGTTGCTGTGAGCTATGACACCACAGCACTCTACCAAGGGTGACATAGTAAGACTGTCTCAAAAAAAAAAAAAGCAACATTTGATTTTTTCTTCATTCATTGTAAGAATTTGTAAATATCTACAATCCAAATTGTATTAAGTGAATGATAAAATGAGCTTATTTTCATGATTTACAGTTTTACTTTTTAAAATAAAAACAATACTTTTCAGTAATTACTACAAAAATGTTGATTTTTAAAAAAATTAGTAGACTTTAAGTAATCTTTCTCTTGTACCACAAACGTTGAATAATGTAATCTCTTCTATTTTCATTCTGTTTACTAACATTTTTGTAGGGGTTAGAATATAAAAATTCTCTTTATGTTCTATAAAATCATAGCTAACCTTTAAACAAAGCTTCAACATGTTACATTCAGCAGAATGTAATTTAAATTTTCTAAAAATACAGAAAAAAATTAGAAAACCTCTTTCCAATTTCTTAATTTTACATTATAAGGGTTTGACAGAAGCCTCTTGTGGGAAGTGACTTGCTTAAGATCACACAGTGGCTGAGTCAGAATAACAAGGATGAACTCCCGAACAGTCCACTCTAGGTCATTAATCTTTATCTAACTCTACTATACTATGTAGATAAGATATATATGTATCTCAAAATACAGAGTATGGAAATTCTATAGACACAGTAAACAGTAAAACACTAGTCGGCAAGCAGCGAAGCACTAAACCGACTTCAAATTTTTATTAAGGTTATCTTTCTGCTGGTGATTGAAGGTCTATTAGCTTAGTGGGCCATGCAATAGCTGTAGCACCACAACTAATGGACTGCCAAGAGATGATTTAATAAAGAGGCCCAGCTGAACAACAGTGTATAAGTAACTCTGACAACCTGAGGCTTTCTTCTGGTCAAACGTTTTATATCTGTAAGTGACTTTCTCTAAAAAAATTACCCGAGAAGATACTCTCAGAAGGTTTCACTGTAATAACAGTAGCCCGAACATATAAGTTCAGATTCTCTAAGATTTTAAGGTGTGATTAAAAAGAAAAAAAGCCTAAAGGTCTTGTCCCTTGATCCTTCTACAGGCACCATTTACAGCATGGTTAGACATCTAGTTAAACAATGTGTTCAGTGACTACAATGTACATTTTTTTTTATTGAAGCAAAACAAACAAATAGAATAACTTCATAAACATTTCCCTCTAAATTTTACTGTAAAATGTGACTGATAAATATTGGGGGAGGATGTCAAATAAAAATATTTATTTAATACACACTTCTAAAACATATTAGAAGTGGACCTCCTGTCTTTAAAAAAATGGGCCAACTTGCACTGAGAAAACAAAAGCAGCAGGAGAAAAAAAAACATCAAATGAGCAAAGATTTTTAAAAAATAATGATGCATATGTTTGATAAGAGTTCAAGGAAAAGGCAATTTTACACTCTTTATAACCTTGCTGGAAGTTTAGTAAGCATCAATACCTCAACAATATCCATACATGTCCCTGGACCCAGCAATTCGACTTCTAAAACTTTATATGAAAATACTACCAATTGGCTGGGCACCCATAGCTCAGCAGTTAGGGTGCCTGGTTTGAGCCCAGCCCGGGCCTCCTAAACAAACAAACAAACAAACAACTACCACAAATATATATATTTGTGTTGCGGGGTGTTGTGGCAGGCACCTATAGTCCAGCTACTAGGGAGGCTGAGGCAAGAGAATTGCTTGAGCCCAAGAGTTTGAGGTTGCTGGGAGCTATGATACCACGGAACTCTACCAAGGGTGACAAAGTGAGACTCTGTCTCAATAAAAAAAAAAAAAAAAAAAGAAAGAAAGAAAGAAAATACTACAGATCCAAGAAAAGATTTAACTAAAAGAAATTTCACCACACCATTATTTTTAATAGCAAAAGTAGTTGGAAATATCCAGGGCTAAATTAATCCTTACACATCCACACATGAAAATAATAAATAGTCTATAAAAAGAGTGATTATAAAACACCATGGAGTGATGTTCACAATATATTGTTAAGTGGACAAACAGGACTACAAAACAGTATGCACTGTATGATCTCATTACATTAAGTGTATGTGCAGATAATAAGGTTTGGAAAGACATATATATATATATATACACGTATATAGTTATTTGAACAGTGAGATTATGGTATTTCTTTGTTTATATTTTGAGATTATCTACTAGGAATATATAAAAAATAAAGTTATTAAAAATTTTTAAACCATACAAGAACATAATTTTCTTTTTTTTTTTTGAGACAGAGTTTCACTTTGTCTCATCCTGTAGAGTGACGTATCATCATAGCTTACAGTCATCCTGTAGAGTGACGTAGCATCATAGCTTACAGCAACCTCAGACTCCTGGGGTCAAGCAATTCTCTTGCCTCAGCCTCCCGCCACAACACCCAGCTATTTTTAAAGACGAGGTCTCGCTCTGGCTCAGGCTGGTCTCCACCTGTGAGTTCAGGCAATCCACCCACATCAGCCTCCCAGAATGCTAGGATTACGGGTGTGATATTCTATTTTTAGTAGAGATGGGGGTCTCACTCTTATTGAGGCTGGTCTTGAGCTTCTGAGGCTGAAGCAATCCATCCATCTCAGCCTCTTAAAATGCTAGTATTACAAGTGTCAGCCACTGCCCCTGGACAAGAACACAAAATTTTATTATATAGTCACTGTGGAATTTTGTATGTGACTATAAGAAGTCACAGAGCCATGTGCTTTAGGACAGGGAATGACTGGTAATCCTTTCCCTTGATACACCATTGGTCGAAAATTACGTTCATGTGATAATGTGAATTTAACACCCTCCCCCCCAAAATCATTTCATTGAAAATAACAGTAATTTTAATATTATTAGAAAAAGAATCCATGATAGTCATTATCAAAATAGGCATTTATAGGGAAAATAAATAGCAAAAAACAAACAAACAAAAAAAACAAACAAAGACATTTAGGTGGAATGATTTTAGGTTGCAAACAAGACAGATGAGAGTTCAAATACTTAAAGCCACAGATATTATCTTAGAGAAGAACAGTTTCTATGTCCTTTTCAATAGAGTTTATTATTTACTTACATTAAAAATGTTTTTCTTTAATAGTCCCCACAATAGAAAAGATAAAGTCCAGCTTAGATTCATGATTCTTTTTAAAGGATATTCAATTTCTTATGAAACAAAGACAGAACTTCCCACCTGAATTTTCACATGAAATATTTCCACTAAGAATATTTCAAACATTTACAAAATTTGAAAAGACTTTGAAATTGTTTCTTAAAAATTTATGTTTTATAGAGTCCAACAATGTGTTAGGCAGCCAATATGTGTAACTAACACACATTCTTTCTGTCTCTGTCTCTCTCTGTTACTCTCACACTTCCCTCCCTCTTTCCCTTTCTCTATTTTGCTTCAAGAAATTTTTGTATTATATTTATGGTGTGACTCATTCAAAACAGGTTTATGAAGTTAATTGCTATTTTCCTCTTCTAAACACATATGAAAAAGAAATGACTTACGTAAAAGCAACACTTTTACTTTTAAAACTGTGCTTAGACTACTCAAGACAGATCTCTCTGATTTAAAACTCATTCTTAGGAAAATTTATGAATAAAATGAAGTTTAGAGGTATAATCTTATTCTGGGAGCCTTCTGAATAATTGCTTCTTGATTCAATACCAAATAATTCTCAGTGACTGGAAGATACAACTGTCTGACACTTTTTAAAACCTTAAATCTCAAGTTTTAGTATCCTTTAACTATCATATTAGAAAAGAAAATAAGACATCGGTGTTTCTTGCAATACTCTTTATTTCCATTAAAACAGTGCATTCATGGTAAAGCACTGCTTAAATATGAATTGTCCACACACACAGTTCCTGTTATATCAAATTATTCAGAAAACACTCCCTTGACAAAGAGATTGTGAGGAAGATTGAAGCGTCAGATAACAGTTGGACTAAAAGATCTCTGTTGGCACTTCCCATCCAATCACTCTCTGCAGTTCTTACAAAGATCTCAGTTTCACTGAAGTCTTTATCAGACACCAAGTGAGTCAACATGTATTCAAAGACTCTTCAAGAATACAAATGAGAAGGTTACTTAAACCGGCCCTCCTTCCTAATCACAATTAGCACAAATTCAAGATCTAAATTGTGAACATAGTTTGAGATTTTTAAAAAGATGTCCTTTAACCTGCTTCCTCCTCCTCTTTTCTGTTCCTTCATCTTTTTAATCTCAGAAGTTGAAAGAGGTTTACATATTTTAGGAGAAAAAAATGTAGATGCTTTTTTAATATGTGTTCCCCGAACTACTCCTTACATCTACTTTCTAATCCCCAACTCACTTAATTATATTCAGTGTGAATTTAAATTGCAATTAACATCTTTTGAGGGATTACATGTTCTAATCACAATTATGCAGTGAATATTTGAAACACACACATTTTGTTATATTATCTGAAATGCAAATTGGAGTCCAAAAAAGATGTTTAATAAAAATGTATAGTATTGAAGACTTTATTATAGAACCTTGGGGACTAGACATGAGATTTTAAAGAGTAGAAGCACTGATAAAAGTATAAAAACAAATTGCTTCACCTCCAAAACCCCTGAAAATGGCTCCACTTGGCTCCCATTTAACCTAGCTTCATCACAGTTTAAAAACTGCCTTCCAAGATGTTTTATTAACCAAACTGAATTTCATTCTTTTCCCCCTAGATCAGTAGCTCACAGAGTCCTAAATGAGACATGATGCATAAAATTCTGTAAGGGCAAAAGACAAAATCTGTTTTTCTGACCCAGGAATTTATAATGGAATGATTAACTAACTTGACTTTTCCCTCAAAATAGCATTTCAGAAGCAGAAAAAAAAAAAAAGCTGACATTTGTTGAGTACCTTCTATGTGCCAGACAATAAGCAGTATTTTACTTACTCCTCAAAATAACCCTATGAGGTAAGGGTTATTCCATTTTGTAGATGTGAAAATAATAATAATAAGAAGAAGAAACAGAAAAGTGAGGTGGTTGAGAGAAATAAATGAAATGAATCAGTGATGAGCTCTTAGGTAAAAGGATAATATCATTTCTGTAAAGGTGAGACACCTTATGAGGAAAGTCTACAACCAAGCACCTATTTTCAATTTTCAATTTAACTACAATCCTCTCGAACAGGCTGCTGGGATTTCAGTGGCCCCAGAAGACATGTTCATCTCTTGTTGTAAGCTTAGATAGAATGTTTCAGGAAGTTTCATTGTGTGTGTGTTTTTTTTTTGATTGCTCAAATGATTTTAATAACATGACATAAAGCCCCTAGACTTGACATAATCATTATGCAAAATACAAAGATGAATACTGTCTTCTTTTAAAAATATAAAATAAATAAGCAAGACATGTGAAAATAGGCAAGTTTCCATTAAATAAATGAAAAGTTTAAAAAAAAGGAAGTTTTCCTTTCCATGTCATTTGAAGAAGGGAAATTATCATTTTAAACAATATTCAAGTTTATTAAACAAATTAACAAATTAGAAAAAAGTATTATAAAATGTTTAGCTTGCATCAGCTTCAAGGTTTATTTTGCTCCCAAATTTTGCATATAACTGAACTTTCAAATCTGCTAACACCCGCTGAATTGATTCCACTCTGGATCCTAAGGCATCAATTTCTTCTTGCAAATTTTTCTTCGCTTCTTCTAACATTTCTTGTGTTTCTTCTTGAGAATGGCTAATGAAAACATCACCAATTTGATAAGGTATCATTAAACAGTCTTCATCTGCAAGCGTGATGTCATCACAAGCATCTTCTAAATTCTGGAGCTGTTTCTTTTTTACTTCTATTTCTTCCTTCAGCTCTGTGATTCTACTCGTATTCCGTGCAAATTTGTTTATCTTTTGTTGATCTTCAAAAGCAACGTTGACATCTTCTGCAGCCACCTTCTTCATGGTGGCCGCCAAGTTTCATGGTTGAGGCTCTCAGGGCTTTTCTGGGCTTACTTGGCCAGCTCATCGCTCAGTGTCAGGCTTTATCATAAAGTAGGAATCTGGTGGATGCCCTGCTTCCTCCTGGTAACTTTCTTCTTTTATCCTCAGGATCTGCTTTTATGCTTAACAGATCATTAGCTCCAAGGTTAGGTTTACCTTCAAGGAAACTAAAGCAAATTAAAATTCTGCCTTTCCCTTTACTCCTCTGTCAGTTTCCTGTTAACCCATCAGTTTCCACACAGTTTTTGCTGCTATGCTTTACTAGTGAAGGAGGGACTAGTTAGGCTAGCTCTGACCTTTTCCTTTGAGATTACCAAGATACAATAACACAAAGTTGCTAGCTGATCAACCCTGAAAAGTCCATTTAAAAAACAAAAAACAAAGATTTCTGTGCTCCTTAGCATGATTTTCCCCTCATTTTTCATGTCCCAGCCACCTTGATCTTGTGTGATATTCTTATATCTAATACTAGACAATACCCTGTACAAGCACAGATATGGGCACAACCCAAAGATTTGAAGGAGGTAAGTGGCAGAAGAAATGTTTTAGCATGTAGTCTACCATTTCAACAGCCAAGAAATGCAGACATCAGAGGGCCCCAGACTTAATTTACCATGGTCTCAAGCCAGCTCTACAGCTAGAGAAGCCCTAACAAGTTTAACACACTAATTCTCACATGAATTGTATTTAACTCACAGTAGTTCTAAGCCCAGGACCTCCTGAAGCATGTAGAACTGCTGGATAGGCGGGAAGGTCCATAGCCCCCCTGTGTACTGTGAAATCTCTGCTCATTGTCTTTGCTATTCATTGGCATGTCTCCCTCACACTCTGTTGACCTGCTTCATACCCACATAAGCTTCAGCTGCCCATCACATGTGCTAGACTAAGTTCTCCAATCACTGTAACTTCCAGTTGTCCATTTCCTTTTGAATGTTTGCCTGGTGGCTATCCAAATGCAATCAATACGATAGCACACCTTGATGTGACAGTGTTGCACATGCTTTGGGCGTATGACTCAGAGGTCCTCATTCAAGACCACACAAGGTCCACTCCAGACAAAACTAAATACTTGTTGGGTGGCTCCTGTGGCTCAAAGGACTAGGGCGCTGGCCCCATATGCCAGAGGTGTGGGTTCAAACCCAGCCCTGGCCGTAAACTACAAAAAAACAAACAAACAAACCAAAAAAAAACCTAAATATTTGTGGAATCACAAAAGACTCAAATCTCAGAAACAAATTCAGTAAGTACGCCATGAGTCATATACGACCCCCTTGACATGCAGTGTAAAAACTGATTCTAACACCATGTCAGTTGCATATAACTTACATACAGAAGCAATAAAAAATAACAAATATTTCATGAAATTAGAAAGGATCATTTTGTTTTCAAAGCTTTTATTACATCTTTGTAATAAAACACCCTGGCCTCAAGGAAAAATTTTTTTACTAGTGTGGTCTTGTGTTAACTGACGGACAATAGTGGGTATAAACAGTGATACCTACTTACAAGGACTTTATGGGAATTAAATTAGATCACCCATGTAAAACATTAGCATAGTAAGTGCTTAATAAATGTTAGCTATTATTGACTTTATATTCATCAATATCATCACATTACTAAGTGGTGAAAACCAATAATCAATGATTTGCCAAATTAGGAATCCGGAAAGAGAAATTAAAAATTTCTGATAAGTTTGGAAACACAGCGACAAATAAACATTTAAAGATGGGGAAAAGAAAGAAGGAAGAACACTGAGGGATGGGGCAAGGCAGTGTTTATTTTTCACAGTATAATTTGATTTGAAAATCATACTTCTTTGTTAATATTTAGAGATTTGTGAGGCTTAGGAAAATATTCTACAACAAATCAATTGTTTTTTAACATCATAGAAAGAAAAACCTGAATGTCTTCAGGGAGAAAACAAAATTGTATGAAGGAGGTGGTCCTAACAGTCCTCATTAGGACTGCGGTTTGGATTGAAAGAACCATTCAAGCTTCTCCCAAAAGTCCCCTAAAAAACAAAGCTGAATGGGGATCATGACCAGAAGGACAGCATAGTCACTAGAGAGGCTAATGACTTCTAGGAGGGCACAAACCAATTCCCCTGGCAAAATCTTTGCATCTTTCCTATTGAAGCACATCTCCGAACCCCGTCTTCATCTCTTCAATTCTAGCCTTTCTTGTGCTTCTGATAAAGTAGTAACATGAGGAGAATATAAAGGCCACAAATGGTTGGTGGAGGCAGAAAGGTGGTCAGGAAACCACTTGTCATTGGAGTCTGAAAGGCTGGAAATTTAACTTGGTCCACAGTCTCACAAAGCTGTCAGAGGGCACATGGAGACCACTTCCTTGAAAGCAGTACAAGAGAAAGGTAAAGAGAAGACAAGGGACGCTAGGATCCATGGATTTGAAATCTTTCTACTTGAATCTGAGTACTAGCATCAAAATCAACCCAATTACTCAGTCAACAGGCATTTGCTGAATTCCTACTACATATAAGAAATGGCAAAATATTTTCTTAACATAAGATATGACCTCTGTCCTCATGAACATTTTCAACACACAAGGGCATATTTGCATGTGTCAAATACAAAGCTACTTGGAAGAAAACCAGGCATCCCTTTGAAATAAGACTTCCTTTCAAACAGAGTTTATGATTTACTCTGCAATGGACTATGTTCGGGGCAGATGCATAACCATGTTCTGGCAACAAGCAGCATATGGACCCTGCCTGCACTGCCGTCTGGTTAGAGAACAAAGGCATAAAAAAGTGGTGATCCTTTCACTATAGCTCGATCTACTTCATGAGCTTATTGCTTCCTTGAATAACTTTTCTTCAAGTCTTAACAACTTAACAACTATTATTCAATTATTTAAACTTAATACTTTATTTAAAATGCCACTTTAAAAAAATATACTCAACTAGAACTCCTCTCAACATATTCCCAGGTATACTTACACTTTTGATTCTCAGACACAGATGCACAGAGATATACAGAAACAGACATACATATGTATAGTCATGTACATATATCGTCACACATACATATACACACAACAGCACACCCTATGTATGTATGTGACTATTAGTAAATGTGTAATATATAAAGACATATTAGAAAAGGATTTTGCTAAAATTACAAAGAAATATTGCTTAGATAGAACTAGTTTCTTCTCCCTTTTTCTAAATATTTAAAGTCAAATGCAGGCCAGGCACAGTGCCTCACACCTGTAATCCTAGCACTTTGGGAGGCCAAGGTGGGGGACTGCTTGAGCTGAGGAGTTTGAGACCAGCCTGAGCAAGAGCGAGACCCTGTCTCTAAAAATAGCCAGGCATTGTGGCGGGTGCCTGTAGTCTACCTACTTGGGAGACTGAGGCAAGAGTATCACCCAAGAGTTTGAGGTTGCTGTGAGCTGTGATGCCTTGGCACTCTACAAAGGGCAATAAAGTGAGACTCTGTCTCAAAAAAAAAAAAAAAAGTCAAACGCACAATTACCTTGATAGAAAGAAGTTTCTTTTTTTTTCCTTTTTTTTTTTTTGAGACAGTCTTATTATGTCGTCCCTCAATAGAGTGTCATGGCATCACAGTTAACAGCAACCTCAAACTCTTGGGCTTACGTGATTCTCTTGCCTCAGCCTCCCAAGTAGCTGGGACTACAGGCACCCACCAGAATGCCCGGCTATTTTTTTTGTTGCAGTTGTCATTGTTGTTTAGCAGGCCTGGGCCTGGTTCGAGCCTGCCAGCCTCAGTGTATATGGCTGGTGCCCTAACCACTGAGCTACGGATGCCAACCCAGAAAGAAGTTTCTTTTCTGGTACAATACAAGGTACTTACCCCAAACTTCAACCAAGTTTTCACTAGAGTATTAAAATGATGTTTACATATTTATGTTTTGATGGAAGAAATCGTGTGTATTCTTTTTCACCAGATACATGGTAACCATACCAGTAGCCTATGGAGCCTATACCAACCTAAACTTTCTGCATTTGCTGACTTTGAGAATCTCTCTGAAATTCCTACTCGTATATCTGCACGGCATTACTAACACAGGCTGGTCTGTTGGGAAGGGAATTGCACTGGCACTAAGAACGATGACCGCCACTCCTCAGTCCCTCGATGTGTGCCAGGCACCACGCACACATCATTTTTACAAGCATCATCTCATTCTGTAGGAGCAGTACCAGCTAAGCACAAAACACAAGATGTGTTTAAAACAGCACCCAACCACATATCACCAATTTAATTTAAATAATCAAATGTATTATGGTTGTGCATTTCTTATCTGAAATGCTTGGGACTAGAAATGTTCCAGATGTGAGACTTTTTCAGATTTTGGAGTATTTGCATTATGTATGTGAGACTTTTTCAGATTTTGGAGCATTTCCATTATGTATGAACCTTACTGGTTCAACATCTCTAATCCAAAACTCAAAATGCCCCAGTGAGCATTTCTTATAAGTGTCGTGTTGGTACTCAAAAAGTTTCAGATTTCAGAAGTATTTCAGATTTTGAATTTTCAGATTAGGGACACTCAACCTGAAAAACAGTTAGTTAGAGATATATAGAGATATTTGAGAACCTTCACAAATTCAGACATACACTAAAAGTAACTCCAGAAACTATTGTGAATGCTGGACTGACTAGCTTTTCTTTTCCATTCAACCATCTTTTACCTTTTGAAGTATGGCTTCTTATAGGACTGTTTGGACAAATATACTAGCATTTTGTTTGAGGAGCCTTTAAATCTGTAAGTTAGATGTCTACTTGAATATTTTCTTTCTTTTTTTTTTTTTCTTTTTATTGTTGGGGATTCATTGAGGGTACAATAAGCCAGGTTACACTGATTGCAATTGTTAGGTAAAGTCCCTCTTGCAATCATGTCTGCCCCCATAAAGTGTGACACACACTAAGGCCCCACCCCCCTCCCTCCATCCCTCTTTCTGCTTCCCCCCACCATAACCTTGATTGTCATTAATTGTCCTCATATCAAGATTGAGTGTACTAGGATTCATGCTTCTCCATTCTTGTGATGCTTTACTAAGAATAATGTCTTCCACTTCCATCCAGGTTAATACGAAGGATGTAAAGTCTCCATTTTTTTTAATGGCTGAATAGTATTCCATGGTATACATATACCACAGCTTGTTAATCCATTCCTGGGTTGGTGGGCATTTAGGCTGTTTCCACATTTTGGCGATTGTAAATTGAGCTGCAATAAACAGTCTAGTATAAGTGTCCTTATGATAAAAGGATTTCTTTCCTTCTGGGTAGATGCCCAGTAATGGGATTGCAGGATGGAATGGGAGGTCTAGGTTGAGTGCTTTGAGGTTTCTCCATACTTCCTTCCAGAAAGGTTGTACTAGTTTGCAGCCCCACCAGCAGTGTAAAAGTGTTCCCTTCTCTCCACATCCACGCCAGCATCTGCAGTTTTGAGATTTTGTGATGTGGGCCATTCTCACTGGGGTTAGATGATATCTCAGGGTTGTTTTGATTTGCATTTCTCTAATATGTAGAGATGATGAACATTTTTTCATGTGTTTGTTAGCCATTCGTCTGTCGTCTTTAGAGAAAGTTCTATTCATGTCTCTTGCCCATTGATATATGGGATTGTTGGCTTTTTTCATGTGGATTAATTTGAGTTCTCTGTAGATCTTAGTTATCAAGCTTTTGTCTGATTGAAAATATGCAAATATCCTTTCCCATTGTGTAGGTTGTCTCTTTGCTTTGGTTATTGTCTCCTTAGCTGTACAGAAGCTTTTCAGTTTAATGAAGTCCCATTTGTTTATTTTTGTTGTTGTTGCAATTGCCATGGCAGTCTTCTTCATGAAGTCTTCCCCCAGGCCAATATCTTCCAGTGTTTTTCCTATGCTTTCCCTGAGGATTCTTATTGTTTCATGCCTTAAATTTAAGTCCTTTATCCATCTTGAATCAGTTTTTGTGAGTGGGGAAAGGTGTGGGTCCAGTTTCAGTCTTTTACATGTAGACATCCAGTTCTCCCAACACCATTTATTGAATAGGGAGTCTTTCTCCCAAGGTATGTTCTTGTTTGGTTTATCAAAGATTGGGTGGTTGTAAGATGTTAGTTTCATTTCTTGGTTTTCAATTCGATTCCAAGTGTCTATGTCTCTGTTTTTGTGCCAGTACCATGCTGTTTTGACCACTATGGCTTTGTAGTACAGACTAAAATCTGGTATGCTGATGCCCCCAGCTTTATTTTTATTACTAAGAACTGCCTTAGCTATACGGGGTTTTTTCCGGTTCCATACAAAACGCAGAATCATTTTTTCCAAATCTTGAAAGTACGATGTAGGTACTTTGATAGGAACGTCATTGAATAGGTAGATTGCTTTGGGAAGTATAGACATTTTAACAATGTTGATTCTTCCCATCCATGAGCATGGTATGTTCTTCCATTTGTTAATATCCTCTGCTATTTCCTTTCTGAGGATTTCATAGTTTTCTTTATAGAGGTCCTTCCCCTCCTTCGTTAGGTATATTCCTAGGTATTTCATTTTCTTTGAAACTATGGTGAAGGGAGTTGTGTCCTTAATTAGCTTCTCATCTTGACGGTTATTGGTGTATACAAAGACTACTGAGTTGTGGACATTGATTTTATATCCTGAAACATTACTGTATTTTTTGATGACTTCTAGGAGTCTTGTGGTTGAGTCTTTGGGGTTCTCTAAGTATAAGATCGTGTCGTTAGCAAAGAGGGAGAGTTTGACCTCCTCTGCTCCCATTTGGATTCCCTTTATTTCCTTGTCTTGCCGAATTGTATTGGCTAGAACTTCTAGCATTATGTTGAATAGTAAAGGTGACAGAGGACAACCTTGTCTGGTTCCAGTTCTAAGAGGGAAAGCTTTCAGTTTTACTCCATTCAGTAAAATATTGGCTGTGGGTTTGTCATAGATAGCTTCAATCAGTTTTAGAAAGGTGCTACCTATGCCTATACTCTTCAGTGTTCTAATTAGAAAAGGATGCTGGATTTTATCAAATGCTTTTTCTGCATCTATTGAGAGGATCATGTGATCTTTATTTTTGCCTCTGTTAATATGGTGGATAACGTTTATGGACTTGCGTATGTTAAACCAGCCTTGCATCTCTGGGATGAAGCCTACTTGATCATGATGAATGACTTTTTTGATGATAAGCTGTAATCTATTGTCTAGGATTTTGTTCAGAATTTTTGCATCTATATTCATGAGTGAGATTGGTCTGAAATTCTCCTTTTTGTTTGGGTCTTTTCCTGGTTTTGGTATCAGGGTGATGTTTGCTTCATAGAATGTGTTGGGGAAGATTCCTTCTTCCTCAATTTTTTGGAATCATTTCTGCAGTACAGGAATAAGCTCTTCCTTGAAGGTTTGATAGAATTCTGGAGTGAAGCCATCTGGACCAGGGCATTTTTTGGTTGGAAGCTTTTTTATTGTTTCTTTGATCTCAGTGCTTGAAATTGGTCTGTTCAGGAGGTCTATTTCTTCCTGGCTGAGTCTAGGGAGAGGGTGTGATTCCAAATATTGATCCATTTCCTTCACATTGTCAAATTTCTGGGCATAGAGTTTCTGGTAGTATTCAGAGATGATCTCTTGTATCTCTGTGGGATCAGTTGTGATTTCCCCTTTATCGTTTCTGATTGAGGTTACTAGAGATTTTACTTTTCTATTCCTCGTTAGTCTGGCCAATGGTTTATCTCTTTTATTTATTTTTTCAAAAAACCAACTCCTTGTTTCCTTAATTTTCTGAATGATTCTTTTCTTTTCAATTTCATTGATCTCTGATTTGATTTTGGAGATTTCTTTTCTTCTACTGAGTTTAGGCTTAGATTGTTCTTCTTTTTCCAATTCCATAAGATCTCTTGTGAGATTGTTGATGTGCTCTCTTTCTGTTTATTGAATGTAGGCATCTAAAAGCGATGAATTTTCCTCTCAAAACTGCTTTTGCAGTATCTCACAGGTTTTGGTAGCTTGTGTCTTCATTGTTGTTATGCTCAAGGAAGTTAATGATTTCCTGTTTTATTTCTTCCTGCACCCATCTGTTATTCAACAGAAGATTGTTTAATTTCCATGCCTTTGGGTGGGGTTGAGCATTTTTGTTAGAGTTGAGTTCCACCTTTAGTGCCTTATGGTCTCCCGCTTCCCGTCCCTCCTGATTGAGTGTACACCATACAGTGAGCTCCACACTGTGGTGGAGGGTGTTCTGATGTATCTCTCACACGGATGTTGATCTGTTTGGTCTGTCCATTCTCGCTCATTGAGTCATGTGTAGTCTTCCTTTTAACACCTTGCATCCCTATAAAATAGACCTGTGAACTGTTTTGATGTCCTTGGACTTGGCACTGAGTTGAACTGCCTTGGGGAAGGCCTGAGCGGGAGTGCGGAGAACTTTGGCTGTTGTCTAGGGCCCCAGTCTGAGCCGCTGAGCCAGACGGAGCTAATAGTGTTTGGTGGTGGGTCACACGGAACCATTGTCAGTCGAATATTTTCCTGTGTCAAATGTGGCTGAAGCTAAAATCACTCATCTTTGGTGAAGCTTGATGAAAAGGAGGTAGATAAAATCCTCAACCCACTGAAAATACAGTCATTAGTATTAAAATAATGGTCTTGTAACTGAAAATGACAGTTGTTACACTGGCAATTAAATATCATCATTAGCCTGGCACCATTAGTTACACCTATAATCCTGACACTTTGGGAGGCTGGCAGTGAAATCGCCCTTTACAAATCAATAAAGGGGTAAAAGGCGAGAATGGGGAGGGTCGGTAAGTGCCTAAAACTCTAGGAAGGAACATGCCCCGCCAAAAACAATGATAATCAGCCACAGTCCCCTCATTTGATAATAACTGGTTACTGTTTCTTTGTTTGCCTCTCTGTAATTGGTACTCTGGAGTCACATAGTTGGTGGTTGTAAAAACTACTAACTTCCACCATAGATAACATCACCTTTCGAACGGTAGTTTCTGAGGTATCTTCCAGGCCTTGCACTCTGATAGAAGAACTGACCCATCTAGACCCATGGCCCATACTAAGGAAATGATTTAAAAGGTCTCGGGACACCCCTCCCCATCCTAAGAACCGACTCAACAAAGAACATTTCTACACCCCTAAAGTTCCATCCTGAACCCAGACCATTAGCAGACTCAACTGCCTAGGCTTCTGCCTGGCAAAGTGTCTTTAAAAATGCTTTCTCCCTAATTTTCAGGAAGATGGATTTGAGAAATTCCTGCCAGCCCCTCGCTTGGCACCTGTGATATTAAACTCTTTCTCTGCTGTAAACCATGCTGTCTCAGTGAATTGGCTTCCTCTGGAGCAGCAGGCAATCAACATGAGGAGGCAGTAACAGAGGGAGGATCGCTGGAGGCCCAAAGCGCAAAACTAGCCTGAGCAACACAGTGAGACCCCATCTCTGCCAAAAAATAGAAAAAAAAAAATTAGCCGGGTGTGGTGGTATGCACCTGTAGTCTCAGCTACCCAAGAGGCTAAGGCAGGAGGCTGCTTAAGCCCAGGAAGCAGTGGTTACGGTAGGCACGCCAGCCTGAGTGACAGAGCGAGAGATCCCATCTCAAAAAAATGAAATATATCACTACAGCTAGCATTTAATGAGCATTCACTCTGTCAGAATAACTGATTTATATGTATTATCCTACCATTTAAAATTTATATTATACCCATTTTACAGCAGAAATGAGAAGTAAAATAATTTATCTAAAATCAGATAGTAATTAATTAGCCAGGATTGGAAAAGATCCACAGACATCAAAGCCTACACTCACTAGGTTATGGTGTCAACATTAAAAACTCTGACTAAACACAAAACGTTTAGGTTACCACTCATACCAAATTAATAAACCCAAGAAATATCCCTCTGCCCCATCCAACTGTTTCCTGTCCTCTATCCCTACATACTCCCAAAAGATAAGTTCGTGCAGTTTTCTAAGCTTATATCAAAATTAAAGGAAAACAAAAGTGACATCAACAAAAAATATAAATCCTTCAACATCTTAAAAAATAATATTCTCTAGTGGAATAAAGACTGAAGTACGAATGATAAAGAATAATGACTGTGAAGATATGCACAGCTGTCAGTACAATACCTGGCTACTAACCGATAGAGCATCTTAGTTTAAAACAATCAGCCTAAGTGCCTGTTTTGGAAAACACTTCCAGGTACTATATACATACTAGTGTTAGGAAGGAAAGCAAGCCCAGAAATTAATTAAGAAATGAGTGGTTTTAAGAGCAGCATTATGAGAAGAACTTTCTAATGAACTTTGTCTCTATACTTAGAGGGAAATCTTCCTACAGCTTTCCTCCCCTCATTTACATATCTGTGCAGGCCTATTCTTTTTATTTTTTTCTTTCAAGCCCCTTTGCCCTTTCAATCATGAAGCATATTACTCCGCTGTCAGTGCAAAGCAGTTCCTAACAACAGGGAACCCAGCTGGGATAGGAAGAGGGCAGCGGGCTCATGCATTAACATTAATAATCCAACTGTGTTCCCATAGGCCCTAAAGGCAGACAGCATATTAGGTAGGCCTCCTGTACAGACCCTGGTGGAAGCTGCCTTATCACCTGCCTATCAACCTGTGGCAGCTATAGCTAACTCAATAGCACCAGCTCCTGCCAAGCAGTGGTGCCCAATTACCTTACTACAAAAGACAGAAATCCATTTTTCTATGTCTGTTTAATGTACTCAATGCATTTCCTTATTTATGATTTGAATCTACGTTTCTGCATCGTTTCCAGGGGAGTGACTTATTGCCTTTTAACTTTTTAAAGTCTAGTTATCCAAAGGCCGTTCTGCTGCAGTAGTTAGGAATGAGACCAAAATGTGAATTTCAAATGTAAGAGCCCAAGCTGGTAAAAAGCTAACTCCTTGGTTACCAATGGTCTAAAGATTCTTCAATCAATACAGGGGACCAGAGGTGTGAGGAAGACCTGAATGGCAACCATCACTATTTCCTGGACTAAAGTAAGGGGAATTCTACATCAATACCTTCCTTAAAGTTACTTAATCTAGTGCAAGCATATCCTTCAAGCATAAGCCTTCGTGCACACACACACTGATCCCGATGTGGGAAGTGTGTGGATGGATCACTACAATCAGTTGGAGGCATAAAGAACCATAAAAGATACTACAAAAATTATTTTTTTAACTCAAATTATTATCGAAGACTCTTAAAAAAAAAAAAAAAGCTGACCCATGGTATGCATTTTACTGTTTGCACGTATAACATGCATGTTTTATTTTAATGCTTCTCAGTTCCTGGAATCTTTGATCTATGTGTGATTTTTCTTTCTGTGCTGTCATACATATCAAGTAAAAAAAAACCCAAAGGTATCTTCCACTAAAAAGGTATATTTAGAACATGTTACACAAGATCAGCTTTAAAACACCTCATCAGATGTTTGAAATCATAACTCACTTCAGTAAATTAAACACAGTAGTTTCATTCCTTGAAATTTCTCTTTAAAAAGAAGGGGCATAATTTGATATTTAATATGAAAAAAATTGCTTTTAGAAGTATTCTAAATAATGTTATTTAAAAGAACATGAAACTCCCATTTTGGCTAGGGAAACATTTTCTACTGATCAGGTATTTCTAAAAAAAAAAAAAAATGAGTTTCTGGAAATGTTATATTTAGTCTTTTATGTGTATTTTAATAACAAAATGAATCTTCCAGTCAAATGAAAGTGCATTTATCTAACATTTCTATGAATTTTAAATGTTAGGAAAGTAACACTATTATTTAAGGCAAACAACTTGATATATTTTAGGTACTTTCTAATAATTAAGCAAAAATTAAATTTCAAGAGCCATATCTACACAAGGCACTGACTGGCACAATTATTTCAGTTACCTTAGCATTTACAGTTTTTGCAATACATTATAACCGACAACAGTGACAATTCAGCAACTTGTCAGTTCTTTAGATTACTTCCTTACATATCAGAGAGGGTTTTATATAAGGTAAATACCCTCATAATGAAGAAATTTGTTTGCTCTTTACCAAACAACCTGGGGAAAATTCAAAGACAGAACAAAAAAAAAAAGAATTTTTTCTTTTGTGGGTAAATCCTGAGCTATTTAATGTACCATAGTATGTTACAGGTTGATGGAAGTGTAAAGACAAAATACTGAACTCCACTATACATATTAATACTTACATATGTGTTAACAAAATTACACACATCCCCTTCTTGATCTTTTGGGGATCCAGGAGATTTTTGTTCTTCAAAAATTCTTATATTTTGACAAACTGTAATGCATCTTCTAAGTCATTAAATACAGAAACTTGATTTCCAATTAGAAAACAATAAACAACAGCCATGTGGTGACAAGATAAATAGTGGCCAGACTTTACCACTTGGATTCCTTAAAGGGATATACTGCCGCTCTAGGGTAAACAAAGAAAAGCATATGTATGAAATGGAAATTTAGCCATCCCATTAGCAAGAACTTCATTTTAACTTAAATACCAACTTACTCAGCTAGTAATTTGGTCTGCAAAGGATGATAGAAAGGTAATAAGGACAGAATTGCATTATTTCTAACATTAGCAATTCAACTTTGGATGAGCTTAAAGTTTTAAAAACACAGAAAGTAAAGATAAATGAAGGAAAATATTATTTAAAATTTTAAGTGGGAGTGAATATAAAGTCATGTGAAATAAATTATATTTATCTTTAAGTGTGATACGATAATCTTAAAATCTGCTCCCACCCCCCTGCCACCAGTTTCTATAAGCTATACATGCCTATATTTGAAATAAGCCGCACCTTCATTTTTAGTCTACTAATACAGCATTCCTTTCCTCTGGAGAATTACCTAGAAAGGACCCTCCTCTCCCCAGTGAAAACCATTTGATCTGAAGGACTTTACTCAAGTTAATTTGATAGTGTAGATGTGGCTTCAGAGAGGGTTCAGAGCTAGTATATTTTGACATTTCTGCCAAGAATAAGATTAAGTATGAAATATCAAAATTACACGTTAAAATAGATGCTATTTTACTTTGTTTCCTCCTGAATAGCCTTCAGCTGTTGAGGCACGTACATTTTTCCCCAGGCTAAAATAACTGAGCCTCATATCTTTAGGAAACCCAGTTTCCCAAACATTATTCTTAGGTATCTGATGATCTATCAGCTGTAATTCATTTCATATGTAACCACGTACATCTTATTCAAAAAAAAGAAGAAAAGTAAACCACTTAAAACATTTCTCATCTGTCTACTGTTTATATTGGATACAGTTGATGACAATACTTAATTTTATATTATTTCTTTTAAAAATGTTGATCTTTATTATAGAAATTAAGTTAGAAGTCATAAGGATTCAAGAACTGACCACTTTTGCCTCCAAATCATAACTTTCCTATCAGGGCTGCCCTCTTGAACAGCATGCTACTCCACATTTGGCACTGGGGAAAGGACCCTCCCATCTGTCAAAATCTACTCCTATCACTTTGCAACTTCAGCCTTTTAGGTAACTTAAGTGTCAAAGACCACCATTCTAAATAGTAACAGATGTTCCAAAGCTATTACTCCAAATCTCTGGTGAAGATAGATATAACTGTGAATTGAAACTAGAGAAATTCATCAAATAAGTAAAGAAGTAAATAAATTTTTTAAAAAATCTTTCAGACCATCATAGATAGATTAAAAAGAAAGTTTCAAGATTGTACTCAATCTCCAAAAAACTAACAGAAATTAAAATTCATATTAAATCATCACATTCCAATAAAGCCAAAAGGATTTACATTGCAAACATTTTTATTTAGCACATATTCTATCACAAAAAGTTTATAGATTATTATCTCAACACCCACTCACGTATTAAATTATTACGCATTAAGTTACTAAAAAAATTTTAGAAAGAGATCTTAATTGCCTGCTCTTAAAATTTAGCTCTTATTTCACTTTCCTGAAAAACTACACATAAACAGAATTAAAGAACTAAAGACGAAAAAATAAGAGAGGGTAGAGGAGCAGGCAAAGTAAAAAGATATCTGTGAATGAGGAAGGTGGAGGAAGTAAATAGAGCAGGAACTAGAAAACATTCTACTTCCTTAACATTGATAATATCTATGTTTGAAGCATAATTGAACATGGTATGTGGTATTGATACACCACACAAGGAGAAGACAGAGCAGCAGCAGTAATGTGTGGGGGAAACGTGAGTAAGAATAGTGCCAATGGACAATGATGTAACTCAAGATAAATACAATAAGAAGAGGGCCAGGCATGGCGGTTTATGTCTATAATCCCAGCACTCTGGGAGGCTGAGGCAGACAGCCTGAGCTCACAGGTTCGAGACCAGCCTAAGCAAGAGCGATGTCCTATCTCTAAAAATAGCTGGGCGTTGTGGCAGGCACCTATAGTCCCAGCTACTGGGAGGCTGAGGCAAGAGAATCTCACTTGAGCCCAGGAGTTTGAGGTTGCTGTGAGCTATGATGCCAGGGCCCTCTACTAAGGGTGACAACTGAGACTCTGTCTCAAAAAAAAAAAAAAAAGAGGTGAGTGATTAGTAATAGAGGCAGCTTCTAGAGGATAGAAGAAGTTATCTTTTAGTCTTCCCCTTAGATAATGCCCATTTAAAGTGTGTGTGTGTGTGTGTGTGTGTGTGTGTGTCTTGGGATTAAGGAGTAAGGGGGAGGCACACGTGGAATTCCCTCAGGAGACAAAGCAAGAACAGCTCCCCGAGCCACAATAGAGTGGAAGGCTACATTTACTTTTGGACCTTAGTTCTAGAGCTGTGGCTCCCATTCCCTCAGATCAAATCTTGCCTTAATCTACTCCAAGAAATTGACACTGGGAGATATTTTGTTAATCTGAATACTGCTTGCTTAAAATAATCCGTTAATTGGGGCTCAGGAATATTTATGGTACAGTGTCTATCACTGACTCCGCTTGCAAATCAAAACAGAAAAACAGATGACTAGACCTGTTAGGTGAAAGCAAATAATGTTCACAATGGGGGTAAATCAGTAACAGAACACAGGTATAAAAGGAAAAACACAGATCACCCTTTGTCAGTGAAGTAACAACAAATTCTGCTCTGGGGAAAAAAAAAATAATAAGAAAAGAAAAAATACAGTTGCTTCCCTCCTGTTCCTTGCACAAGAAACCAATTTTATTCTTGCTTTAATACTTAAAGCTAGAAACGAAGAGATAAATCAATTAAGCCTTGTAAACTGCTCCTAGGAGCTTCATTTTCCTCAAGGAGTTAAAAGAAGCCTTGACCACTACACAAAGAATATGAAATCTCTGCACTAAATTGCTAACACATATCTCCAATTAGATATAAAGACATTTTTATGGCTTTTATGCCAAGTTTCTATTACTAGATGCTAAAGAATGTGTTGTAGCTCTTAAAAGCGCTAACACTGACTAATCGTGCTGTTGATAACAATGCTTTATGATTATATCTCAAGAAAAGAAGCAATGAGGCTTTTATACACTTTTGTGTTACATGATAATGTTGAACAGAAACAAGGTCAAACAAAAATCTTCCGTTTTCTCTTCTGATACTTTCATCTAGAGGTTAAGAAATCAAAAGTTGTCATTGGAATAAATTCAGTTAAAAGCTTTTAGAGTTTCCAGAATTAAGCACCACCTAAAATAGCAAGTGTATTCAGATTTTCAAAAATTTTATATGTCTAAACTATGTAAAATTATACCTATAAACCAAATAGTTAAAGGATAACAACAATTTTTAATTACTAATTTCATTAGTAATACCGATATGAAAAAAAAAGAGGTCAACTATTAATAAGGTACAGATTTCCCACCACTGAGATTTATTCTGAATTCATTTTCAGCCCAGGAAGCTGAGATCTAAAAATCTCTACTCTAAATCAGTTAAAAGTTGAAATCACAGTACTACAAGGGAAGCATCAGACATTTAAGAACAAATCTTAGTACACATAAACAATGTAGATCCTAGCTATTGACTTATAATTTAAACTTACAACCATAATGGCCACTTATTTCATGACAAATGATAACATGCTTGTTAGCTTATCTATTTGGAATAATAACAGCTTAGAGATTTCAGTCAAGCACATAAGTTCCTTTTCATTCATCTATTTTGGTGTATACGCTTCTTAAAACTACACAAAAGAAAAAAATCAAAACAGAAATACACTCACTAAAATTTAAGGTTACTCAAACAGAAGGGTTAATTAGGGAAACAAATTTCGTCAGACTGTTAATAATGGGGATGACACATACTATGTGCCCATAAGTAATTTGCGGGTATCTTTGATCTGCAGCCCCACGTGGTTTCTGTTGCCTACCGTAGCCTGGCCTCTGGGACTCTCTCAAAACCAGACATCTGAGAGAGTCCCAGATGCCAGGCTATCGTAGGCAACAGAACGTGGCTCAGTGAGTAGGGCGCCAGCCCCATATGCCGAGGGTGGCGGGTTCAAACCCAGCCCCGGCCAAACTGCAACCAAAAAATAGCCGGGCGTAGTGGCACGCGCCTGTAGTCCCAGCTGCTCCGGAGGCTGAGGCAAGAGAATCGCGTAAGCCCAAGAGTTAGAGGTTGCTGTGAGCCGTGTGACGCCACGGCACTCTACCAAGGGTGATAAAGTGAAACTCTGTCTCTACAAAAAACAAAACAAAACAAAACAAAACAAAAAACAGACATCTGGCTACTTTGTTGTTTTAGACTAATCTCCTCCCAGGAGAGCTAAAGAAATGACACCAGGCAAGGAGGGCCCTGGCAAGGGAAAAAACATTACAGTATTAGGAGATCTCTTTTTGAGTGGATGAGAGTATCAAAATTGTCTTCAAATTTCTACAGGGTCTTAGGAGCTCTTCTGTTCTGTGATAATACTCTGGCATAATTTAAATAGAATGTATACATTATACCTTTAAGTCCCATCAATCATCTTTAAGAATTCACTGAATGTTAATCACAGAATATTACAATATGTAGGTGAAAGTTATGGGGAAAAATACAAATCAGATTAATGCTTCACCCATCTGTTAGGGTTGGGTGACGAATGATAAAACAAAGATTTTAATTGTCAGCTGAAGGATTACACCAAAATTGTGGGACAATGTCTAAGATTTGCAAATACAGTCGCATGCCTCCCATTATGCCAACTTTCTATCCTGTTTCTTATAACTGGGATTCTGTTGAAAGAACCTCAGCTAATAAAACCAGAAAGGTTTTATTAAAGTGGACTTCTGTAAAATGCCTCTGAGGAAACCAAGAAAGAACAAGAAGAAATAATGCCTGCTTAAAAAAAAAAAATAGCAAAGTCAAGAACAAAATGTTATTTTTGTAGTGAAAGTATCACCAATATTTTTCCCAAGGGAAGAAATAATCATGAATATCTTAATGCCTTTTTGGGTAATATTGGTCAACCTCAAAAATCTATATAGTCGGAGAAAGAAAAAATGATTTACCATTTGTTACATATATAGAATATAAGCCAAGTGGGAAAATGGCTTAGTTTGCAAACTTTAATATTTTGTACTAAATTTTTTTTTATCATTTCTAATACATGATTATAGATTTAAATAATATATAAAATCAAATGTTACACTGAAAAATGGTATTTATATTGTTCTACAGAGTGATGGAAAACTCACTAGATTGCTAAAATACTCAACACAATCATCTCAGGTCTATTGTTAAGAGAGATTACTCATTTTATGTTTCAATTGTCATTGTAATAATAAAAACATATCACTATATAATGACTTCTACTTTGTCCTATATTTCATAGATTAACAATTCTAATACTCTATTTTACTATAACACTACCTACTCTGTTGACATCTATTATAATTACCAAAACAGATAAAAATTTTCAGAACATAGACACAGGAATCGCAATCTTATGCAATCGTAATTCAATTATGATTAATTTTCCAAGTAAAAACAAAAGAATTATGTTAGAGCCAGTCACAAAAGAACATTATATGATTCTGTTTACATGAGGTTTCTAGAATAGTCAAAATTTATAAAGACGACTGGTGGTTTGTCAGGAGGTAGTGGAAAGGGGAAATGGGGACTTAACTGTTGAATTAACAGATACAGAGTTTCAGCTGAGCAAAATGAAAAAGTTTTACAGGTAGACCTTGGTGCTCACACAACTTAATACCAATAAATTATACTCTTAAAAATTGTTTAAATGATAAATTTTATATTATGTATATTTTACAATTCAAAAATTTTACAAGTAAAAACTCAAAGACAATGAAAATTCAGAGATCTTTTATTTTGACTTTCTCCTCTTAACTAAAGATGCATAAAGTTTGTGAGAAGCATTACCAACCACACTTTAAGTTACATATTTATATTATCAATATTCAAGGAACAAACAAAAGCATAAAATCAGTCTCAGAACACATAAGCAAAGTGGATTCCAGAAAGAATGTTCCCCAAATTTCCTTAAATGTCTGGAGTTCTATACTTTGTATCGAGTACTGCTGCTAAGTACAAGACTATCTTTCAGTGTTATTCTGTATTTCTAGAAGAATTCAAAAGTCAGAATTTCAAGACAACAATGACATTTACAATGCTATACACCAGTAGCATTGTAGTCCTTTTGGGCACCAAGGACTGGTTTCACGGAAGACAATTTACCTACACACCCGGACAGGGGATGATTTTGGAATGATTCAAGCATATTAAATTTATTATGTACTTTATTTCTATTATTTTTACATTGTAATATATAATGAAATAATTATACAGCTCACCTTAATGCAGAATCAGTGGGAGCCCTGAGCCTATCTTCCTGCAACTACATGGTCCCAGTGCTAGCATCACCACTACCTCAGATTATCAGGCATTAGATTCTCATAGGGAGTGCTCAACCTAGGTCTTTTGCATGTACAGTGTACAATAGGGTTCATGATCCTATGAGAATCTAATGCCACCACTGATCTATCAGGAGGTGATGCGAGCGATGGAGAGTAGCTGTATATACAGATAAAGCTTCATTCACCTGCGTGTGCCACTCACCTTTTACTGTATAGTTCCTTTCCTAATAGGCCACAGACTGATACTAGTTCACAACCCAGGGTTGGGGACTACAGATGTATAAAAAAGGGAACTCTCATACACTGGTGGTAGGAATGTGTACTTAGTACAGCCACTGTGGAGAACAGTATGGAGGTTCCTCAACATACTAAAAATAGAACTACCACACATATAATCCACTATTCCACTACTGAATATACTATTTAAAAAAAAAAAAAAGAAATCAGTA
Organism: Nycticebus coucang; assembly: GCF_027406575.1. Taxonomy (NCBI): domain Eukaryota; kingdom Metazoa; phylum Chordata; class Mammalia; order Primates; family Lorisidae; genus Nycticebus; species Nycticebus coucang. The sequence goes on along the minus strand of NC_069800.1, from coordinate 4,456,049 downwards.
TATCAAAAACATAACTGTACTTCTATGTTTTTTTGTGATACTATTCACAATAGTCAAAATATGAAACAATCAACCTAACAATCAATCATCAGTGAATGAATGGAGAAAGAAAATGTGGGGTTTGTGTGTCTCCATGTATATGTACACATATGTGTGTCCAATAAAATATAATTTGGCCATAAAAATGAATGAAATCCTTTCATTTGCAGCAACATGGATGGAACTGGAGGACATTATATTAAATGAAATAATCCAAGCACAAAGAAACAAATATTGAATGTTCTCACTCACATATGGTAGCTAAAAAATTGCATCTTGTTTAGATAGATAGAGAGCAGTTTTTGGTTATTAGAGGTCAGGAAGTTTGGTGGGGAGGAGAGGATAAAAAGACTTTGATTAATAGGTACAAATATAGATCTGGTATAAGAAATAAGACATACTGTTGGAATCTTTAATCCAGCGAGAGTCTATCTTAGAGAACTCAAACGTATAAGCAAGAAAGGGACAAGTGATCCCATCACAGGCTGGGCAAGGGATTTGAAGAGAAACTTTTCTGAAGAAGACAGGTGCGTGGCCTACAGACTTATGAAAAAATGCTCATCATCTTTAATCATCAGAGAAAAGCAAATCAAAAATACTTTGAGATATCATCTAACTCCAGTAAGATTAGCCCATATCATTAAATCCCAAGACCAGAGATGTTGGTGTGGATGTGGAGAAAAAGGAACACTTCTACACTGCTGGTGGGAATGCAAATTAATACATTCCTTTTGGAAAGATGTTTGGGGAGCACTTTGAGATCTAAAAATAGATCTGCCATTCAATCCTATAATTCCTCTACTAGGTATATACCCAGAAGACCAAAAATCACATTATAACAAAGATATTTGTACCAGAATGTTTATTGCAGCCGATTCATAATTGGTAAGTCATGGAAAAAGCCCAAGTGCCCATCGACCCACGAATGGATTAATAAATTGTGGTATATGTACACCATGGAATAATATGCAGCCTTAAGGAAAGATGGAGACTTTACCTCTTTCATGTTTACATGGATGGAGCTGAAACATATTCTTCTTAGTAAAGTATCTCAAGAATGGAAGAAAATGTATCCAGTGTACTCAGCCCTACTATGAAACTAATAACTAATTTATGGCTTTCACATGAAAGCTATAACCCAGGTATAACTGAAGAATAGGAGGAAGGAGGAGGGAGGAGAGGGAGGGTGATTGGTGGGATTACACCTGTGGTGCATCTTACAAGGGTACATGTGAAACTTATTAAATGTAGAATATAAATGTCTTAACACACTAACTAAGAAAATGCCAGGAAGGCTATGTTAACCAGTGTTATGAAAATGTGTCAAACAGTCTATAAAACCATTGTATAGTGCCCCATGATTGCATTAATGTACACAGCTATGATTTAATAATAAAAAAAAGAAGACATAATGTTGGATAGATTGGTATGGTGACTATAGTTTATAATAATCTATTGTATATTCCAAAATAGCTAGAAGAGAATTATTTGAATGTATCTAGCACCAAAAAATCATAAATATTTACGATAATGAATACCCTACGTACATTTATGTGAACTTTACACATTACCCGAATCTCTTAAATTATCACATGTACCCTGAAACTATCTACATCCATTATACAAAAGTAAAAAATTGTTTTAAAAATGTATTCACTTGATGGTATCTCATAAGTCCTATTGGCTATCACTATCTTCACTCATTTTCATTTTTTTTTCTTCTGACTGACTCATTTCAGAACTTTCACTTCAACTTCACAGATTCTTTTGCTTAATCTAGCCTACTTTTGAAGCTTTCTACTGAATTTTTCATTTCATTGAATTCTTCAGCTTTAAGATTTCTGTTTGATTCTTTTTTAAAATATCTATTTCTTTACTGAATTTCTCATTCAGATCACAGATTGTTTTCCTCATTTCAGTGAATTATCAATTTGTATTCTTTTGTATATTGCTGAGCTTCCTTAATATTATTATTTTGAATTCCTTTTCAGATAACATAAATTTATATTTCTTTTGGGTCTTGTTATTGAAGAATTATTGTATTCCTTTGCTGGTGTCATTTTTATTTGCTTTTTCTTCTTTCCCATTGATGTCTTTCTCTTCTAAATTTTATACAGTGCTTTCATAGGGGAAGACTTTCTCCTGCAGGAGGGCTTGAGGATGCTGGTTAGGCAGGTTTGAAGGGCTCCGGTTCTAAGTAAGCGCAGTGGTGATGTCTTTTTGCAGCTTGAGGCACAACAGATTCACTCTCCACAACATGATTAAATGCAATTCACTAAGCTGATGTCTGTTATACTTAGGCATACTCTAGGTGCTCAGTTCCCAGGCTGAGATGTAGCTGTATTTCTGCCCTTGGAGGCAGGGCATTGTACTGGCACAGATTTGAGAGAGAAAGGATGCTCCAGAGGCTTGGGCCCAGAGAACAGAGCACAGCTGCAATTTGGAACCTGGAACCAACGGGGCACAAAAGCCACTCAGGCTCCAGGGGATAAGGTACAAAGCAGTGGTGACTCTGTTCCCTGCAATGGTGAGACATGACAGTAGCACAGGTTCTGTGAGGCCATGTGCAGTAGCAAGAAGTTCCCCAAAAGGCTTGTGTCTTTAGGGACTGGGAGCAGAGCAGTAATAACTCCATTTCCTAGAGAAGTAGGGTGTTCCAGCAGTTGGATTGAGGGAGGTTAGCCTAGTTCCTGGTAGGTGCGATGTTGTGCCTATTTGGCTGGAGGGCATAAGTATAGCGGTGTAGTTCTGCAAAGGTTCTGATTCTCCTGGGGAGTTATAGCATCTTCCTTGCTCCAGCAAGCCTAGCTATGGAGGTTGGCAGAACCTCTAGATTCTTGGGGTTCAGGTGCCATATCAGCTGTGGTGCTGGAAAAGTCCATTGCTCCTGTGTGCTGAAAGCTTGTTCCAATATGTGGAAGGCCTGAAAATTTTTTTTTCTTCTCTCTGCAGCCATCCCTAGTTTCTGTGCTCTACATAATTTCTATTGCTTCTTTACTATTCTCTGGTGCTCTCTTTAAGGTATTTTGCTCAAAATGTAGTTGTTTATTCATTTTGACAGGGTATTTATGTGGGAAAGGAAGATTGCTAGGAACTTCTGTTCAGCCATCTTGCTAGTATCTCTCCTCTGGTTGCTTTCTGATATTACTTTTCCCTTCATTTTTAGAATAGAACTCCAATTGTAAGCTGAGCACACTGCTACCCAGCTAGACTTTCTAGTGTTCTACTTGTACATGCAACTAAACTCTTATCTTTGAGATGTAAATAAAGTATTTTATTAATATATTACATCCAGGTTGTCTCCTTAAATGGAGTAGTACAGCCTTCATTTTTTCTTCCTTTTTCTGTTTACTGGAATTTTAATTTGAGGACTGGAGCTTGGGGAGCATTTTTGGGCCAGGAGACAGCCTGCTAATGGGGCCAGAAGAATAGAACTTTGGGTCATTTTGACCAGGGAATTGCCATGCTACCTCTGGGTTGACTACCTCTTTTACATAAAGGGGAAATTCATATATTTCTTGTATAAGCTATTCTTATTTGGGATTTTTTTTGTATGCAGGAAAAACTTAAGAACAATACATAGAAAATGCATAAAGGTGCAATTTTCAAATGATAGAATATAATAAAGTATACCTAACATCGGAACTATACTGAATATAATTTGAAATAATATGATATCTAGCTAGGTACTTTAAGAGCTGAATTACTTTCTGCACCTATGATAACCTAATAGTGCAGAGCTGCCTTTTTCTTTTCTTTTTTTTTTTTTTTTTTTTTGCAGTTTTTTTTTTTGGCCAGGGCTGGGTTTGAACCTACCACCTTTGGCATATGGGGCTGGTGCCCTACTCCTTTGAGCTACAGGCACCGCCCAGAGCTGCCTTTTTCATAAGAGCTATTTTAACTAGACTAAGATGGTATCTCATTATACTTTTGTTTTTAATGTCTCCAGTGATTTGTTATGCTGACCATTTTTTCACATACCTGCATGTAGTTTGACTTTATTTATTTATTTATTGAGACAGAGTCTCATTCTGTTACCCTGGGTAGAGTACCAAAGTGTCATACCTCAAGACAACCTCCAACTCCAGGGCTCAAGTGATCTTCTTGTTTTAACCTCCCAAGTAACTGGGATTATAGATGTCCTCTGCAATACCCAGCTAGTTTTTCTATTTTTTTAGTAGAGAGAAGGTCACACTCTTCCTCAGGCTCATCTCGAACTCCTGAGCTCAAGCAATCTACCTGCCTCAGCCTCCCAGAGTGCTAGCATTATAGGACTGAACCACCAGGCCTGGCCTGTAGTTTGACATTTGCCTTTAATGTGTTGTTGATTTTTCTCTCTTGAAAGACCTGTCCATTATTAAGAGTGAAGTGTTAATGTTCCCTATGATTACTGAATTGCAGTCTATCCTTTCCTTTATACCTATTAATGCTTGCCTTATATACTTCAAAGCTCCAGTGTTGGTTGTATAAATATTTATAATTATTACATCATTTTGCCAAACTGACCCTTTTATCGCTATATAGTAAAATTCTTGATCTCTCTTTATAGTCTTTTATTTGTATTCTTTTTTTTTTTCTTTGTAGAGACAGAAATCTCACTTTGTCTCCTTCAGTAGAGTGCCACGGCATCACACAGCTCACAGCAACCTCCAATGCCTAGGCTTAGGTGATTCTCTTGCCTCAGCCTCCCGAGTAGCTGGGACTACAGGCGCCGGCCACAAGGCCCAGATATTTTTTTGTTGCAGTTTGGCCGGGGCCGGGTTCAAACCCACCGCCCTCGGTATATGGGGCCGGCGCCCTACCCATTGAGCCACAGGCACCCCCCTGATTTGTATTCTTTATATCTGATACAAGTACAGATATTATTCCTCTCTTGTGGTTTCAAGTTGCATGGACTACCTTTTTCATATCTTCACCGTCATCTATGTGTGCCTTTATATATAATATTATAATTTCAGGGCTAGGCATGATAATAAAGTAGCTTGTCTTCCTAACTCCCCCATTTGTCTCTTTCTATCCTCAGGATATATCTCACTTCAGGAACTCATGATGCTTCCTGTGGGATAGGCTACAGGAAACCTTAGATGGAAGGAAAGCTGCTTGTTTACCTTAATCTCACGGTAGAAACTGTGAATTTGGAGGAAATTTTACACACACTTGGTGCTGGGCAGAACGGGAGGAGTGATGTCACAGATATGGAAGTCTGATTCTCTTAACATGTACTCAGTGTTTTTTCATTTCACTGTGGTTGCAGAAACTGTGTGATCTTCATGTTTGGATACTAGAACATTGTTAGTGATAAGCTCAGAGCCGTATATTTGTTTTTGGTGTTCTTGGGGGAAGGGGTGAAACCAGTTTAGTTCTGTGCCACCATTTTGGGATTTGAAATCTCTGAACAAATGTTTTACATTTTGGGAGTTCCAGAGAAGAGACAGAGAACTGGATAAGATACTAATTTAAGGAAATAATAGCTGAAGACTTTCTAATTTGGGAAGTAATATGGACATCCAGATCCATGAAGCTCAAAATTTCCAAATAATTCAATCTAAAGAGCTCCTCTCCCAGGCACATTCTAATCAAACTTTCAAAAATGAAAGAGAAATGAAGAATGTTAAAGCAGCAAAACAACGGATCTAGTCACATATAAGGGACTCACCATTTAACTATCAATGAATTTCTTAGCAGACATCTTGCAGGCCAGGAGAGAATGGGAAGATATATTTAATTTTCTAAATGAAAAACACTGTCACCCAGAAATCTAGCTAGCCTTCAGAAATGAAGAAGAAAGTCTTTTACAGGCAAACAAAACCTGAGGGAATCATAATTACTAAACTTGCTTTACAAGAAATACTGTAAGGAGCTCTTCGAGTAGAAAGAAAAAGATGATAATTACTATTCTGAATATACATACATGAAAGTATAAAAATCACTGGTAGAGGCAAAAACAAATAAAAAATACTCCAATATAGGGTGGCGCCTGTGGCTCAAGGAGCAGGGCGCCGGTCCCATATGCCAGAGGTGGTGGGTTCAAACCCAGCCCTGGCCAAAAACCAAAAAAAAAAAAAAAAAAAATACTCCAATATAGTAACGGGGTCTGAAAATCATACATATCTTTTTTTTTTTTTTAAACACATTTTAATTCATTTGTGGACTGTTTAGGAGTTTCATGCATACCATTCCAGGCTTTCCTGGAATTTTCCTTTTTTTTTTTTTGTAGAGACAGAGTCTCACTTTATGGCCCTCAGTAAAGTGCTGTGGCATCACAGCTGACAGCAACCTCCAACTCCTGGGCTTAAGTGTTTCTCCTGCCTCAGCCTCCCGAGTAGCTGGGACTACAGGCGCCTGCCACAACGCCCGGCTGTTTTTTGGTTGCAGTTCAGTGGGGCTGGGTTTGAACCCGCCACCCTTGGTATATGGGGCCGGCGCCTTACCGATTGAGCCACAGGCGCTGCCCAATCATACATATCTTAAGTATGAGGTTTAAAAGTCAAAACAGTGAAAAATAACAAAAGCAACAGTAAGTTGTTTCAAAATATACAATATAAAAAGAAGCAAATTGTGACATCAAAAACATAAATGGAGAATAGGCTAAACATGAAAAGTTTTTGATGTAATGGAAGATAAGTTGCTTTCAGCTTAGAATAGTTGATTATTATTGTAAGATGTTTCATGTAAGTCTCCTGGTAAACACACACACAAAAAAATACAGCAGATATACAAACAACAAAGAGAAAGAAATCAAAGCTTAGCAATACAGAAAATAAACAAGTCACAGAAGAAAACAACAGGAGAGGAAGAAAGAAACAAAAGACAAAACAAACAGAAAACAAATACCAAAAGGCAATGACAAGTCCCTATCAGTAACAATTTTGAATGTAAATGGATTAAATTCTCTAGTTAAAAAGACAGAGTGGCTGAATGGATTTTAGAAAAAAGTTCCAATTCAAGAAAAAGGAAAAAAAAAAGATCCAATTCTATGCTGCTTATAATGTACTCAATTAAGCTTCAAGAATACACACAGGCTTAAAGTGAAAGAATGGAAAAAGATATTTCATGGAAGTAGTAATCAATCCTGTTCTCTAACAGGAGTGGCTACAGTACAACTGATAAGACAGACTGCAAGTCAAAAACTGACATAAGAGACAAAAAGAGTCATTATTTAATGATTAAGAGGTCAACTTATCAAGAGCACATTACCATTGTAAGTATGTATGCACACAACATTGGAAAACCTAAATACATACAGCTAGTATTAACAGATATGAAAGAGGAAATAGATAGCAATATAATAATAGTAGGGGACTTCAACGGCCACTTTCAATAATGGAGGTATTAACCAGACGGAAAATTAATAAGGAAATACTGGACTTGAATTGTATTTTTACCATATGTCTAACACACATAGAACTTTCAATCTAATAGCAGAAGAAGGCACATTTTTCACCAATGTGCATGGAACATTCTCCAAAACAGACTATATGTTAGTCCACAAAATAAGTCTTACCAGATTTATTTATTTATTTATTTTTTAGAGACAGAATCTCACTTTGTTGCCCTCAGCAAAGTGCTGTGGCATCACAGCTCACAGTAAACTCCAGCTCTTGGCCATAGGCAATTCTCTTGCCTCAGCCTCCTAAATAGCTGGGACTACAGGAACCTGCCACAATGCCTGGCTATTTTCTGCTGCAGTTTGGTCAGGATGGGGTTTGAACCTGCCACCCTTGGTATATGGGGCCAGCGCCCTACTAATTGAGCCACAGGCCCTGCCCAAGTCTTACCAGATTTAAGAAGAGTGAAATCACATCTAGAATCATATCAGACCATGATGGTATTAGAAAATAAATAAATAAATAACAAGAAGAATCTTTGAAAATCCCTAAGTATGTAAAAATTAAACATGCTCCTAAAAACAAATAGGTGAAAGAAGAAATCAAATGGGAAATTTAAACATATCTTGAACCAGAACAGCTTTTTCTACATCTCATAGGTTTTAAGAAGTTGTTTCCATCGTGCTTTGTCTCTAGATATTTTTTAAATATTGAGACAGATCAGAAGAAAATTTGTAGCAATAAGTGCCTGCAAGAGAAAAGAAAGATCTCACTAACTAGTCTAATTTTATGCCTCAGAGAACTAGCAAAAGAAGAAGAAACTAAACCCAAAATTAGCAGACGAAAGGAACTACTAAAATTCAGAACAGAAATAAGTCAAACAGAGAACATAAAAACCATAGAATCAACAAAATGGAGTTGTTTTGGCTTGGCACCTGTAGCTCAGCGGCTAGGGCGCCAGCCACATACACCAGAACTGGCAGGTTCGAAACTGGCGAGGGCCTGCCAAACAACACTGACAACTACAACCAAAAAATAGCTGAGTGTTTTGGCAGGTACCTGTAGTCCCAGCTAGTTGGGAGGCAGAGGCAATAGAATCACGTAAACCCAAGAGTAGTTGGAGGTTGCTGTAAGCTGTGACACCACAGCATTCTACCGAGAGTGACATAATGAGACACTGTCTCAAAAACAAACAAACAAAAAAAAAAACAAACACTGAGTTGGTTTTGTGAAAAAATAAACAAAATTGACAAACCCTCAGCTACTCCAAATAGGAACATAAAAGAGAAGTCTCAAATAAGATTTAAAAATGAATATGAAGAAACAACAGATACCTCTGCAATAAAAAGGATAAAGGACTATTAAGAATAATTACATACTAATAAACTGGATAATCTAGATAAAATGGGTAAATTCCTGGACAAATACAACCTACAAAGATTGAGTCAAAAAGAAATAGAAATCCTGAACAGACCAATAACAAATAAAGAGATTGAAGAAGTAATAAAAATTATCTCAACAAAGAAATGTTTAGGACAAAATGGCTGCACGGCTGAATTCTATTCAAGCATTCAAAGAATTAATACCAAAAATAAACTTCTGAAAAATAGAGCTAGAAAGAATACTTCCACACACATTTTATGAGGCCAGCATCACCTTGATACCTAACCAGAGAAAGTCATTACAAGAAAACAAAAATATAGGACAGTATCTCTAATGAACAACAACAACAAAAATCAGTAAATTTAAGTACAACTCATTAAAAAAAGTGTATGTTATAACCACATGAGACTTATCCCTGGCATACAAGACTGGCTAAACATACACAAATAAGTCAATATGATATATCACATTAACAGAATAAAAGAAAAAAACACATGATCACCTCAATTGATAAGAAAAAACATTCGACAAAGTCAAGTATTCTTTTATAATTTAAAACTCAAAACAGGTATAAAAGGAATTATGATATTTCTTTTTACCTAACTGTGGTATGAGGCATTATGACAACATAATAAAGTCATTTATTAAAACCCACATAAACATAATCAGTGGGAAAAAATTAAAAGATTTTCCACTAAGATATGGTTCAAGACAAAGATGCCCACTCTTACTGCTTCTATTCAACACACTTCTGGAAGCATAACAACAACAATCAGACAAGAAGGAGAAATAAAAGGTACCCAAACTGGAACGGAAGAAGTAAAGTTATCTCTGTTTGAAGACGATATACTTCTATATGTAAAAAAAACTCCAGTTTTCACACCAAAAAAATGTTACAACTATAATAGAATTCAGAAAATTTCAGGATACAAAGTCTATATACGAAAATTAATAGCATTTTTATACACAAATAACAACATAACTAAAAAGGAATTAAGAAAACAATCATATTTACAAGAGCATTAAAAAGATACCTATGAATAAATTTAACCATGGAGGTGAAAGATCTGTGCATTGAAAACTATAAAATACCAAAGAAAGAAATTGAAAAAGATACAAATAAATGGAAAGCTATGCCATGTTCAAGGATCAGAAGAATTAATATTGTTAAAATGTCCATACTACCCAAAATAATATACAGATCCAGTACAATCTCTATCAAAATCCCTATGGTGTTCTTTATAGAAACAGAATAAAAATCCTAAAATTCATATGGAGCCACAAAAGACCCTAACCAGCTAAAACAATTCTGAAAAAGAAAAACAAACTTCCAAGGATCACCCTTCCTGATTTAAAAGTATAGTACAGGGTGGTGCCTGTGGCTGAGCCTGCCCCATATACCGAGGGCAGCAGGTTTGAACCCGGCCCTGGCCAAACTGCAATAACAACAAACAAAAAAAATAAATAAAAAATAAAATAAAATTATAGTACAAGGCAATACTAATGAAAGTAGTATGGTACTGGCATAAAAATAGACACACAGACCAATGGAACAGGCTACAGAGCCCAGAAATGAATCCAAACATATACTGTCACTAATTTTTTGATAAGGTCACCAAGAAGACACAATGGGAAAATGATAATCTCTTCAATAAATAGTACCGGAAAAACTGGATTTCCACATACAAAAGAATGAAACTGGACCTTATCCTACACTACACATAAAAATCAACTCAAAATCGAGCAGTGCCCGTTGCTCAATGGGTAGGGCACTGGCCACATACATCAAGGCTGGCAGGTTCAAATCCGGCCTAGGCCAGCTAAAAATCAACAATGACAACTGCAACAAAAAAAATGGCCAGACCTTGTGACGGGCACCTGTAGTCCAGCTACTTGGGAGACTGATGCAAGAGAATCACTTAGGCCCAAGAGTTGGAGGTTGCTGTCAGCTGTGACGCCATAGCACTCTACCAAGGGCAACATAGTGAAACTCTGCCTCAAAAAAAAAAAAATCAACTCAAAATCTATAGAAGGCCTGAATATAAGACATTAAACTGTAAAACTCCCAGAAGAGAACATGGGGGTAAGCTCCTGGACATTGGTCTTAGCAATGATTTTTTGGATGTCGCATCAAAAGCTCAGTCTACAAAGCAGAAAATAAACAAATGAGACTATGTCAAACTAAAAAGCTTCTGCACTACAAAGAAAACAATGAACAAAATCAAGTGGCAGCCTATAAATTGGGAAAATATTTATAAACCATGTGTTGTAAGGGGTTGAATCCAAAACTTATAAAGTGCTCATACAACTAAATAGTGAAAAAAACAAATAAGACAATTTAAAAAGAGCCAAAACACCTGAATCAATATTTCTCCAAAGAAGAAACAACCAACATAGATATGAAACAGTGCTCAACATCATTAATAATCAGAGAAATGCAAATCAAAACCACTATGAGAGACCATCTCATACCTGGTAGGATGGCTATTATTTAAAAAAAGAAAAGATAACAAATGGTGGTGAAGATGTGAAGAAAGGGAAATCCGGAACACTATTAGTGGGAATGTAGATTCGTATAGCCATTAAGGAAAATGCTATGAATGTTTCTAAAAAAATTAAAAACATAACTGTCAGATGACCAAGCAATTTCTCTTCTGGGCATATACTCAAAGGAAATGAAATCAATATCTTATCAAGATAATTTCATTACCATGTTAATTGCAGTATTATTCACAATAGCCAGATATGAAAACAAATAAGTGTCTGTCGACAGATGAATGGACAAAGAAACTATAGAATGTATACATAATATATAATAGATAATAACATATAATACTTTAATATTCCATTGGGCACATATATTATAACATACATGTACATATAAGGTATATATGTATATATAATATATATTTTCATATATGTGTATATAAAGCATATATGTGTGTGTGTATATATATACACATACCCCATGGACTATTTTTCAGGCCTCAAAGAGAGATCTTACCATTTGACACAACATGGATGAATATGGAAGATATTATGCTAAATGAAATAAGCCATACACAGAGAGAAAAATATTACACCATCTTGCATGTGGAATCTCATTTTTTAAAAAATTCAAATATACGGGCTCAGCACCCATAGCACAGTAGTTATAGAGCCAGCTGCATACACTGAAGGTGGTGGGTTCAAACCTGGCCTGGGCCAGCTACACAACTGCAACAAAAAAATAGCTGGGCATTGTGGGAGGCGCCTGTAGTCCCAGCTGCTTGGGAGCCTGAGGCAGGAGAATCACTTAGGCCCAAGAGTTTGAGGTTGCTGGGAGCTGTGACACCATAGCACTCTACCAAGGGCAACATAGTGAGACTCTGTCTCAAAAAAAGCAAAAAAAAAAAAAAAAAAAAAAAACAACAACTTCAAATATACAGAGATAGAGAACAAAACAGTGGTTATTAGGGTGGAGCAGAGAAAAGAAAAGAGATGTAGATCAGAGGATACAAAATGGCAGGACTACAGGTAATAAAATTGTAATATATATGGGATTCGTGCTTAATAAGTTGATTTTAGCTACTCTTGCCACATAAACAAAAACAAAAAAATGGGTAATTTTGTGAAATGATGGATATGTTAATTTGCTTCACTATCATAACCTTCTTACAATTTATATGTGCCCCATCATGTTGTGTGCCTTAAGTATATACCATAAAATCTATTTTTTTTTTTTTTTTGAGACAGAGCCTCAAGCTGTCGCCCTGGGTAGAGTGCTATGGCATCACAGCTCACAGCAACCTCCAACTCCTGGGCTCAAGCGATCCTCCTGCCTCCGCCTCCCAAGTAGCTGGAACTACAGGTTCCCACCACACGCCTGGCTATTTTTTGGTTACAGCCATCATTGTTGTTTGGTGGGCCCTGGCTGGATTCGAACCCGCCAGCTCAGGTGTATGTGGCTGGTGCCTTAGTTGCTTGAGCCACAGGCGCTGAGCCAATAAAATCTGTTTTTTAAAAAAGAAAGTAAATAGAAGCTATTCAACACATATATTAACGAGGATAATTCAGTAAAAATGGAACTACTATTATAGGTAAACAAACAAGTTCAAAACAAAAGGACAACAAAGTCAATATTATTACTAGTATCAGATTAGCATAATTCAGATGAAAGAGTGTGAGCTATGAATAAATCACCATGATAAAAGTAAGAAATTTTGCAGGGAACAGTAATTACATGCCTGTTAGAATTACAGGTATAAGCTGTAATTCTAACACTCTAGGAGGTCTGTTATACTCCTGTAATTCTAACACTCTGGGAGGCTGAGGCAGGTGGATTGTTGAGCGTGTGTGTGAGCCCCGGAGTTGGAAAACCAGCCTCAGCAAGGAGACCGTTCTCTAAAAATAGCTGGGTGTTGTGGCAGGTACCTGTAAACCCAGATATTCAGGAGGCTGAGGCAAGAGAATCACTGTGATACCACAGTAACCTCAAACTCCAGGGCTTAAGAAATTGTCTTGCCTCAGCCTCCCAAGTAGCTGGGACTACAAGCACCGGCCACAATGCCTGGCTATTTTTAGAGAGGAGATCTTGATCTGGCTCAGGCTGGTCTCAAACCTGTGAGCTTAGGCAATCCACATGCCTCTGCCTCCCAAGTGCTGGGATTATAGGCATGAGCCACGGTGCCCAGCCTATAAATAAATCAATTTTAAAAAATAAAGTAAAACATTTTAAATTGGGTCAATTTGATAAAATATTATCCAATTACAAAGACAGACGTAAGTAACTAATTGCCTCATGACCAAATGAACTTCTATTATTTCTTTAAGTATGAACTGAGTACTTACTAAGTAAATAATACAGGCAGATCCCTCCAATGAGTTAACAATGCATGTTGCCTTAGACAAAGTCAAATGTGGGAACCAGAACATAGCCTTAGATAGGGACTGAAGTCAATGGTTTTCTACTATCCCACTCCTGTCTCTTGCCCCCAGTGGGGAAAAAAAAATTATGATAACTAAATCAATTGCCTTTTGAGTCTATCTCCCAGACCAGGTAGAGAATGATATGTACAGAATCACACAGGAGGAAGTTTAAAAGATTATTTCACTTGACCCTGAGTGGAGATTTTTGAGTTATAGATACAGTCCGACTGTCTTTCTCCTTGGCTTCTACAACATTCAAACAAAGCTGCAGTGATTCATACTGAGGGGAGTCTTTGGAAGCAACACTTCAAAGAGTAGGTGGCTGCCAAACAGAAGTCCCATAGAGGCATGGCAGCAGCAGCAATCTCTGGAACAGATGTGTGGTTACAGCAAAATAGGGTCACACAGTTAGGAAGAACCTTACAAATATCTTGGTGCTTAGGGCAGGATGCCTTAGGAGTCCAGTGGCCTCTAGAAACATCTGTTGGAGAGTATTATTGCCAGGGTAGAATAACAAACTGAGATCGCTCTTGGAAAAAGACACTGTATCAGGAAAACACATAGGTTAGCCGAGAAGTCTAAGTTCATCTCGGATTTGGAGAACTAATATGAAGTCCTGCTCTTGGCTGAAAAACAGTTTTGTCCAGAGAAATGGACCGTGATAATGACAATTACAATAAGCATAACGACAACGTGGGTGCCAGAGGACCGTGCAAGTTCCTTCTAAAGAATCTAGCTTGGTTGAGAGCTAGTTAGTGGAAGAACTAAAATTCAACAGATAATGATGAAAGGAAAAAAAAAATGAAAGAGAAGGTGAGTAGCTCAGAGATAGAGGTATAAGTTTTTAAATACAGAGATAGAAAATAAAAAAGATTTAAAAAATGGGTAGACTATTATGGTATCCTCTCTTCCCAGCCTTATGAGGTAAAAAAACATGTACAAAGCAATTTAAGCATGAAAGAGAGGAAATAGCCAACATTTTTTCAGGTATCATAATAAAACCATGGTTCTCTAAACCGAGGTAGAAAATATCACACTTAACTCCTAACCCCGAAAGTAATTATACAGCATTCAATAAGACTCAACTAGAAACTGTAGTTCATTCAAATAAGCCATTGAGAGAGCAATGATTAATTTATCACCAATTAATTACATCCAATAGACTTTCCATTAGACTGGTTTTTTAAAAGCCAGTCTTTTAATAGCAATAGCAATAGCATAATGTTTTGTAATTATAGCATAATGTTTAGCTTTGTGAACAAAGCTAGTTCACACTTATTAATTTAATCATTTAACAAGCCAATCCTAAGCAACACAGACCTATTGCCAAGAAATATATAACCTGGGCGGCGCCTGTGGCTCAAGGAGTAGGGCACCGGTCCCATATGCTGGAGGTGGCGGGTTCAAACCCAGCCCCGGCCAAAAAATAAAAAAATAAAAAATAAAAAAAAAAAGTAAAAAAAAAGAAATATATAACCTAATCAACAGTATGGATTGGGGGTGGAGGGAGTGGATACATACAAATAGCATAATGTTTTGTAATTATAGCATAATGTTTAGCTTTGTGAACAAAGCTAGTTCACACTTATTAATTTAATCATTTAACAAGCCAATCCTAAGCAACACAGACCTATTGCCAAGAAATATATAACCTAATCAACAGTATGGATTGGGGGTGGAGGGAGTGGATACATACAAATAGGTCTTCTAGCATTGCAGTTAATTTTTTTCCCTTTATTTAAAGAAATAGATTTTAAATTAAAAAATATGTACATGGTATCTCACAGTTTCAGATACAACTTATAACATTTGTTAGAATGAGATATAGCTATAGCTGTTTTCATGGGTGGGAGTGGCTTTCTGGTAGAGATTAGATTATTGATACCGGGACAAATTCAGAACAAAGGTCCTTTCATGATTGAGATGTAGAAGAAAACCTTAACTTTGCTTTTGCCTTCTCATCCTACAGGGTATGAGAATCCCAGAGGTAGACAGGGTAATCTCCATGTGTCTAAGTGGGAGTCTTTTCTTTGAAGTCTACAACTGCCATGATGCAGGACACACAGGCCTGTGACCCTGGCCCACCTATACTACCCAAGTGTTTGGTTATTCCATTTAGATTTTCTATCTATGGGGTACTGTAAAGCAATAATTCTGCCACCAACTGACAGTAAGGAAGCAACAATCCAGTCAAATTATCAGCCAAACTGCAATTGCTTCATCAGCCAGCCTGCTCTCCTGTTCCCAAAGCAGGTAAATCTATTCCATTCTGTGTGTGTGTCACACACAAAGATAATGACATCAAATCAACAGAATTTATATCTCTATAGACTACCTGAACATGGAGGATTCTCTTTTAATTATGACAGTTCTCATTTTTCATATTGAAATGTGACTATGTATACCATCGGTAAGTGTGCCAACACACACAGAATAGTTGATAATTAAACAATTATTGAGGAAATAGAAATATAAAACTTTGGAGGAACAAAAATAATACATGGATGCCAACAACTATATTGTACAAATGCAATGATTATTTATGATAGCTTATTGGGACAAGAACTTAATATAAATTCAAATGAGAGTCAAGGTACATCCACCCCTGTTGTTCTTGATAAGGACCACAAAAATGAAAAGCATTGTTATAAGCTAACTCATCATGCACTTAAACAAAAATTAATGTAGATAGATATATAAAAATATTTTACCTTATATAGTTAATTTTGCAGACTGTTTTTCAGAATTAATTTCCATGGACTGCCTGTTTGAGAAAGTATACCATTTTCAAACCAGTGTGAATATAATATAACTGTAATTTGACTGGCGCTGTAATAACATTGTCTCTAGGTCTGTACCTAAGATCATTAAAAGATCATTAAATGAGGTACACTCCTGAGTACAAATGCTGAACAATTCCCACAAGTTCTCTTAACAGAAACCAAAAGAGGCTTGCATCAAGGAGAAAATATATCTACTCAAGGACCCTGTTTTATTCTATCCCCACTTTATCCTGGCACAATAAATACAAATATGGATCTAAAACAGACAGATCTAAAAGATTGAAAGGGATAGAGAACATATACTTTTGGAACTTAATTTAACTATGATATGACTCAGAGGAAACTAGATCATTCTCCAGCTTCCCCAAACCCTCTTTTGCTATCATTATTATAGATACTTCTGTACAACATGAAGGAGATACAAACAAAAGTAGTTTCAGCAAAGAAAAATAAAAAATTGGTTGGGTAGCCAAATAAATGCAAAAATACCTGATTAAGAGTGAGTATCACACGGGAAGGGCTAGCTGGCAGACTAGAAGCAGCCTGCTTGCACTACTCTCAAGAACAGGATCAAAAGTTACAGGTGGATGCCCACCTATAGATGAGCCTTATTTAAAAGAACATTGTGAATCACCAGAGAAGCAACAGGGGACATTTAAGGGATGCCTCATCCAGCAAGAGGCATCCACATGCAAGAAAGTATAGGAGGAGAGAACCCTGGGTATCCATGCTCCCCATAAAGACATTGAGGCCAGATTTGTGAGATAGACCCCCACTACCACTGGAGACCTCTGGACTGATCAGGGAACTGCTGAACTGTACAGTATCAGCCTGTGCAGTGATACTGTACCAAAGAGTGTGCACGGCAGGGACCTGGTAGCTTCCATTCCAGTTGCTGCAACTGATGCCATTCTGAGCTCTCAGGTCTAAAATGCCAGGTCTACATGGGGTTTGGCTTTGCTTCAGCCACTCTGCAATAGCCCTAACGGGCTAGGGAGGGAAAAGGCAGAGCAGATGCTCTCACAAGGCCACCAGTGAGGGCTGAGGAACCGCTCCCACACAGAGAATTTTAGCAGAACAGAGGCCACAGACACCACCTGAGAAGCCCTGTGACGACTACCTCTGTAGAACTTCGGCAAGGGTGAGCTCTGGGCCCACCCAGCAACCTGGCCTTGTGACCCTTGACTTCCATGCTGCTAAGCAGGCCCACAGCACTACCCTCAATGTGCCTAAGTTGCCAGGTGGGCAGAGCTCAAAAGTTAGTCTCCAAAGTTCTCAGGCTGATATCTGACACTATAGCCCTAATCATACAGCTCTTGCCCTGCCTCTGGGCCCTGAGGCTCTGTGCCTGAGACTCCACCCCAAGGATCTAACACTGCTGCATGCCCCATGGTTGCAACCCTGAACTCCAGCACTGCCAAGGGACTCACAGCTCTGCCTCCAAGGCTCCAGCATAATAGCCAGGCCCCACAGACCTGCCAAGACTCTACTGCTGCCGGAGGGCCTCACAGTTCTGCCCCTGAGACTACCCCCAAAACTCTACTGCCCCCAAGACTGTACTGCTGCTGGAGGGCTTCACAGTTCTGCCCCTGAGGTTCCAGTGCTGCCAACAGGCCCTGTGGACCCTGCGCTAAGGCTCTTCACTGCCTGTGGAATCCATAGCCCTATCCTCCAGGGGCCTCTGGGCCCCTTGTGAGAACTTCCCCCCAGTACAACTGCTCCACCAAGGACTCACTACTCTCAAGGAGGGATTGCACATGGAGATGGTTAGAGCAAATATCAACAACCTAGACACCCATGATTACCATCTAGATAGGCTCATCCAGCTGCCACTATCACATCTTTGGGAAGGCCCAGGCAAAGCAATCTCCCACAATGCCAACCTTCAGGGAGATGATTTCACCAAGCCCCTAATTCAAGCTTCCAACAGTGACCTGGGGAATAATCCACATGCATGAATATCATCCAGCACCAGCTTGGTCTGTAATAATCACAGGTGAACAGGACAACACAGAACCAGTTGCATTACAGGCTCTTAATACATCTTTCCCTCCCATGCCAGGATAATCTTCTAGAGTAGTACACAAAAGCACAATTTAAGGGCCTCTCCTCACAAAAAAGAAGAACAAACGTGCTGCAAACCTATCTGTTCTGAGCTGACAGAAGGTTTCAGATGAGAATAAATGAGCAAAAGAACTCTGGCAACATGAAAACTCAAATTAGTTGAACATTCCCTAGAAATTACAACAGAGCTATAGCAGTAGATTCAAACCAAAAGGAAACTATAAGAATGTCAGAAATGAAATTCAGAATATGGATGATAACTAAGAAAAAGAGGATTGAATAGAAAGTGGAAAACTAACAAAAGGAAGCCAAAAAATTATTTTAGGATATCAATGAAAAAAAAATAAAAATATCCTGAGAGACTAAAAAGGTAGGTTGCTTGAGTTTCAGGAGTTTAAGACCAGCCTGAGCAAGAGCAAAACCCCGTCTCTAAAAATAGCTGGGCATTATAGTGGGCACCTGTGGTCCCAGCTACTTGGGAGGCTGAGGCTCTAAGGATTGCTTGAGCCCAAGAGTTTGATGTTGCTGTGAGCTATGATGCCACAGAAGTCTACCAAGAGTGACAAAGTGAAACTGTGGTCTAAAAAAAAAAAAAAAAAGCCAGGCACAGTGGCTCACACCTGTAATCCTAGCACTCTGGGAGGCTAAGATGGGTGGATTACATGAGCTCATGAGTTCAAGACCAGCCTGAGCAAAAAGTGAGATCCTGTCTCTACAAAAAAAATAATAGAAAAACTGAGGCATCTCTTGACCCCAAGTTGGAGGTTGCTGTGAGCTATGACACCATAGCACTCTACACAGGGTGACAGCTTGAGACTCTGTAAAAAAAAAAAAAAAAAATAGAAAAAGAAGAAAATAATTTGCTTGTTAATAAGCAAATTTCATTGGTTTGCTATAATTAACATATTTGTTATAGGAAATTCATAGTCACAGACAAAAACACAGGTTGGATGATAATGTTTTGGATTTACTTTTCATACGTTTTACTATGTGCTTATGATTTTACAGGCTTTAGATACTAAGATTTAATATTTGGTGTCTTTGTTTCTGACTCCACATTGTGTACTGAATATACAGAGGAGTCTCCATAGTTGACCCCATCCCTACCTTAACCATCTCTTTAAGTTGACATAATTTTCATAGACCAGACATGCAACACATGCATATATCAGTACAATAGGCCTTCTTCCTATATGTTAACCATCTCTGAATACTGACCAGTTTGCTATAGTCCTTTGGGTGGTCAACTTACAGAGGTTTTACTATATTTCAATTCTTTAATATTCTTCCAAAATATCATTCCATGTCTATAAAATATGCCATCACGTGAAAGTAATGTAAGACTCTATTAATATGTATTTATAAATAGGTCACATGTATTTCCACTTTTTTCTATTTATAGTTTCTAAAAATATATACCTTTATTGAAAAGTAAAAAAAAAAAAAAACAATAGAAAATATTATTAAAGAGATAGACAACATAAGGAAGGATATAAGAGAACTTAAATGAAAGAGATATTTAGGAAATTTCAAAATAGCAGAAAGCTTAAATAATCGGCTAAACTAGGCAGAAGAAAGACTCTCAGAACTTGAAAAAAGGCTCTCAAACTAACAGAATCAAACATGAAGAAAAAAATAAGAAAAATGAATAATCACTCAGAGAAATATGACACTAAGTGAAGTGAACTAATATATGAACTATAATATCCCTGACTGAGAAGAAGAAAAAGCAAAAGCATGGAAAACCTACTCAAGAAAATTATTGAGAAACTTTCCTAGTATCAAATATCCAGGCACAAAATGGTCATCAAACACTAGGCAGATTCATAGCAAAAAAGACATCTTCAAAACACATAGTGATCAACTTGGCCACAGTCAAAATGATTGAGAAAAATTATACAAGCTGAAAAACAAAAGCAAAAATTAACCTAGACAGAAAAAGCTATCAGGCTAACAGCAGACTTCTCAGGGTAGTCCTTCTAAGCCAGAAAAGAAGGGCCTACATTTTTAGTCTTCTTAAACAGAACAACTGTCAGCCAAGAATTCTATATCTTGCAAAAGTAAGTTTAATAAATGATGGGAAAAACACAAGGAAACACAAAGGGAATTTGTCCCTACTAGACCTGCCCTATGGGAAATACTCAAAACTGCATCATCTGCATCATAAATGAAATGACAAAATAGATACTAGTCACAAAAAACACCCTAAAGTTAAACCTTCCTGATAGTATAAAACTATAAATAGCACACAGATAAAAACACAAGGTATCATCCAACATGATGAACATAATGGTATCCTATATATTAATAATATCGCTGAACGTGAATAGTCTTAAAGTCCAACTTAAAAGACACAGACTGGCTGAATGGATGAAAGAATACATTCTAAGTATATGTTGTCCCCAAGAAACATACATAACTTGCAAGGGTTAAAGGTAAAGGGATGGAAAAAATATTTCATATGCTAATAGAAACCAAAGCAAACAAATATAACCATTCTCATACAGATGAAATAGACTTTAAATCAATAATGGTAAAAAAGACAAAGTCATTATAAAATAGTAAAGCAATTCAACAGGAAGACATAACAATACAATAATATAACATAACATAACATAACCATAATAAATGTATATGCACCTAATACCGGAGCTCCCAGATACATGAAGCAATCCTACAAGATCTAAGCAAAGAACAAACAGTCACATCATAATTTCTGGGGACTTCAACACCCTACTGATATAGCTGGAGATATCATCTGAGGAGAAAGTCGATTAAAAAAAACAAAACAGATTTAAATAAGACTTTAAGACAAAAAAACTCAACAGACATTTACAGACCATTCTACCCCCAAACTACTGAATATACAGTCTTCGCATAAGCACATGGGACATTCTCCTACACTGATCATATTTTAGGCTACAAAACATGTCTCAGCAAATTTGAAAAAATCGAAATCATACCTTCTCAGACCACAGTAGTATAGAACTGGAAATCAGTTCCAAGAGAAACACTCAAATCTACAAAGTCACAGAAATTAAACAACCTGCTACTGATTGCCTCTTGGTTAAATGATAAAATTAAGAAGGAAATCAAAAGATTTCTTGAACTGAATAGCAGAGGGGACACAAGCTATCAAAATCTATGGGATACATAGTACAATAAAAGCAGTCCTCAGAGGAACATAGATAGGCTTAAATGTCTACAATCAAAAAGACAAAAAGATCAAAATTAACAACCTATGTCACATCTCAAAGAAGACTAAACCAAACCCACAACCAGCAGAAGAAAAGGAATAATGAAGCTCAGAGCACCACTAAAGGAAATGGAAACAAGAAACACAATACAAAGTATTACTGAAACAAAAAGTTCTTTTTTTGAAAAATGAACATAATCAATAGATCACAAGCCAGATTAACCAGAAATAGAAAAGAAAGTATTCAAATAAGCTTACTCAGAAATGAAAAAAAAAGATATTAAAACTGATTCCACAGAAATATAAAATGCCATCCATAAATACTATGATAACCTCTCACAAGCTGGAAAACATAGAGGAAATGGATAAATTCCTGGAAACATACAACCTTCCAAGACTGAATCATTTAAGAAGTAAAAATCCTGAACAGACAAATAATAAGCAACAAGATTGAAGCAATGATAAATAATCTCTTGACAAAAAAAAAAAAAAAAAAGCCTTGGACCAGATGGATTCACAGCCTATCAGACCTACCAAGAAAAACTGGTATCTATCCTACAGAAATTTGTTTGTAACATTGAGAAGGCGATAATCTTTCATACTAGAAGCCAGTATCACCTTGACGTCAAAGCCAGGAAAGGACACAATGAAAAAAGAAAACTGTAGGCCAATGTCCTTACTAACAGTGATGCAAAAGTCCTCAATAAAATATTAGCAAACAAAACTCAACAGCATATTGAAAAAATAATTCACCATGAGGAAGTGATGCAGAGATGTTTTAACATACACATATCAACAAACGTGCTTCACATCATACACAGAAGCAAAAACAAAGATCATCTCAGTGATGCAGAAAAAGCATTTAACAAAATCTAGCACCCTTTCAGGATAGAAGTCCTCAAGAAATGAGGCAGAGAAAGAATATACTTTAAAATGACAAAAGCCAAATATGGCAAACCAACAACCAACGTCATCCTGGATGGGAAAACGCTGAAAATATTCCCTTAAGAACTAGAACAAGACAAGGGTGTCCACTGACACCACTTCTCTACAACATAATACTGGAAGTTGTAGCCAGAGAAATCAAGCAAGAGAAAGAAATAAAGGATATCCAAATTGGGAAAGAGGAGATTAAACTATCCCTGTTCACTGAGGATATGATCTTTTATCTAGAAAACCCTAAAGACTCTCCCCAAAACTCTTAGAATTTATAAATTCAGCAAAGTCTTAGGTTACAAAATCAATGTACACAAAACAGTGTATTTCTTTATAATAACAGTCAAGCTGAGAATCAAATCAAAGACTCAGTTACGTGCATAACAGCTATAAGAAAATAAAATGTCTAGGAATATACTTAACCAAAGAGGTGAAAGATCTCTAAAAGGAGAACTACATAACATAGATGAAAGAAATCATAGGTGACACAAACAAAATGGAAAAACATCTCATGCTCTTGGACTGGTGGAATTAACATTGCTAAAATGTCCACACTGCCCAATGTGATTTATAAATTCAACACAATCCCCATCAAAACCAATGTCACTTTTTTTTTTTTTTTTTTGAGACAGAGCCTCAAGCTGTCACCCTGGCTAGAGTGCTGTCACATCACAGCTCACAGCAACCTCCAACTCCTGGGCTCAAGCGATTCTCCTGCCATCGCCTCCCAAGTAGCTGGGACTACAGGTGCCCGCCACAATGCCTGGCTATTTTTTGGTTGTAGCCATCATTGTTGTTTGGTGAGCACAGGCTAGATTCGAACCCACCAGCTCAGGTGTATATGGCTGGCGCCTTAGCCGCTTGAGCCACAGGTGCCGAGCCAAAACCAATGTTACATTTTACAGATCTGGAAAAAGTAATTCTGTATTTCACTTGGAACCAAAAAAGAATCCAAGTAGCCATAGCAATCTTAAGCAAAAGGAACAAATCTGCAGGCTTCACATTACTGGACTTCAAATTATACTATCAGGCTAGAATAACTAAAACAACATGGCAGTGATATAAAAGTTGAGATACAGACCAACGGAACAGAATAGAGCACCCAGATAGACAACCATCTACCTGCAACCAACTCATCTTCAACAAAGCAGACAATGACATTTACTAGTGAAAGAAATGCCTATTCAGTACATTGTGCTGGAAAAACTGGATAGCCACGTGCAGAAGAATGAAACAGGACCCCCATCTCTCTCTACATACAGAAATAAATTCAAGATGGATAAAAGACTTAAATGTACGAATTTCAGAAGAACATGTTGGAAAAACTTGTAGACATCAGCCTACACAGGAATTTACCCAAAGGCAAATACTGCAACAAGAAAAATAAATAAATGAGACTTGTTTAAATTAAAAAGCTTCTACACAACAAAAGACATAATCAGAACAGTAAACAGACAACCTACTGAATGGAAGAAAATATTCAAACTATTTGGGGTGTCCATAAAGTTTGTGTGCAATTTAAAATAGCCAACTATTTAAATTGCACACGAACTTTATGGACACCCTGTATATCTGATAAAGGGCTAATATCCGGAATCTATAAAGAACTCACACAAATCAGTAAGAAAAAAATGAACATCCTCATTAAAAAGTGGGCAGAAGATATAAATAAAATGTTTTTAAAAAAAAGATAGAGAAATGGCCAACATACATGTGAAAAAAATGGTAAATGTCGGGCAGTGCCTGTGGCTCAAAGGAGTAGGGTGCCAGTCCCATACACCAGAGGTGGTGGGTTCAAACCCATCCCCGGCCAAAAAAAAAGGTAAATGTCATTAATCCTCAGGGAGATGCAAATTAACACCATAATAAGATACCACCTTATTCCTGTCACAATGGCCATTATTGAAAAGTCAGAATACAACAGATGCTGGTGTGGATGCAAAGAGAAAAGAATACTTATATACTAATGGTGGGACTGGAAAGTAGTACATCCTCTTTGTTTTTTGTTTGTTTGTTTTTTGTTCAATATTTGGATTTTTATTTTGTACCTGTTGGAATGTTACATATATCATTATGGATGTAAATACAGCATAGGATAGATTAATTTAGCCAAAATAATTGAGATTATTTCAATATTAAATATAAATCAGAAATAACCACTTTTTAACCTCATATGAATGGTATGCATAGTTCAAGTCAATGATAAATATACAGCAAGACTATAAATAAAATGTTCATAATAAAAGATTTCCTCTTAAATGACAGTATTCTTTCGTACATCTATTCCTCACATAAATAGGTTGTTTTGGCACTCATTCTTCACTGCTTCTTAAAAGATCTGGCATCATAACCAGATATTATTGGTTTTATGTAGTATGGAAAGTTTTCCAAGAAATAAATGTAGACTTACATTTGACCCAGTACATCCCACTATTGGTATGTACTCAAAGGAAAAGAAAAGACATTTTATCAAAAAGATACCTGCACTCTAATGTTTGTCATAACACAATTCACAATCACAAAGATGTGGAGTCAACCTAACCACCTATGAATTCATGAGTGGATTAAGAAAATGTGGTGTGTACATACACACACACACACAAAAAAAAAAAAAAAAAAAAAAAAAACACGCCGTGGCAGAATACTTAGCCATAAAAAGGAATGAAATAATGTCTTTTGCAACAACTTGGATGAAACTGGAGACCATATCCTGAGCAAAGTATGTCAGAAATGGAAAAAACAAATAGCACATGTACTCTGTAATAACTGGAAGCTGAATGATGATCACACAGTGATAGAAAGAGATGTAGAAGTCATTGGAAATCAAGAAGGGGTGGGTTTGAGACAGAGTGATGGGCAAACCCTTACTTATTGGGTACAGTGAACACTATCTTGGTGACGGACACACTAAAAGCCCTGACTTAAGCATTATACAGGATACCTATGTAACAAAAACATTTGAATACCCTTAATATTTTGAAATAATTTTTTTTTAAATATCACAGCAGAGGTACAAAGTACTCTACTGTGGAAAGAAAAGTTTAATTTTGTCTGGGCATTTGCAATGACTTCTTAAGAGGGAATTAGTATCTGATCTGTGCCTTGATTGATGAGCAGAACTTCAACTAGTAGATATAAGCGGATAAGGAGCTATTATAGAAACAGCCAGCTCTGTTTCACTGACTACAAGAATCAGAAGTATTCATCAGACAGACAAAGTTCTCAAGGTGGCTTGAGGGCCAAAACTGCTGTAATAGGAGGTCATGAATTCCCAAGTATAGACCAAAGGCCAAGAAGTTTGTCCAGATGATCAAAGGAGCTAACTCAGGAAGAAATGTGCATAGAAAGTTCACACTAGAGTTTAAGGTTTCTCAAGCTATGTTCACTAAATCAAATTGGTGAATACTGATAGGCATTTTTTTCCAAAGTGGAAAGGAGGGAAAGAAAAGGGGAAAGGTGGATAGGACAGGGGAAAGGAAAATGGGAAGAAAGGAGAAGAGAAAGTGAATTACACATGAGTAACTATGTTTTGGAAAACTTTTCAGTTTCTTTCTGTGAGTTATATATATATATATTTTTTTGAGACCGAATCTCACTTTGGTAAGAGTGCTAAGGCATCATAGCTCACAGCAACCTCAAACTCCTGGGCTCACATGATCCTCTTGCCTCAGCTTCCTGAGTAGCTGGGACTACAGGTGCCACCACAATACCGGGCTACTTTTAGAGACGAGGTCTGGCTCTGGCTCAGGCTGGTCTTGAACTGTGAGCTCAGGAAATCCACCCACCTCAGCCTCCCAGAATGTATGGGTTGTATTTTAAAGAAAATGAAAACCATTCCTTTAGAGGGTCCCACAAGTCCAATATATCAGCACTTGATTAGAAACCAGCTCAACCCACCTAGTATATTCAGATCATTAGTTTGGACCTGAGGGCTCTTGGGAACGAATAATCTGCTTGAAAATCTTATTGCACTATGCAGAATGTTCTCCTCCTTAGATACAGAAGACATAGCTTGATGTCTTCACAATGCAAGTGAAGTTTAAAGGGTCATTTCCAAAGTTTTATTGGAGATAAAGAGATTATCTTTCACAAACGAGAGTTATATTATACACCTATCTTTCATATGAAGTTGTTTGGTTTCTATAGACTCTTTATTAAGGGCGTGGAAACTGTGGCAATAGGCTAAAGGAGTCTGGTTTGATCTTTATTGTGGCAACCCCACAATCAAACCCAAATCCTTTAGCCTATCTCCACAATTTCCATGTCCTTAATAAAGAGCCTATAGAAGCCAAACAACTTCATATGAAAGATAGGTGTATATCTTTTGAAATATAATTTCAAAAAGAGAATAAATTAAGAAAGCATGAAGATCTACAATTAATGCAATAAAGCAGATCATACTTCACCAAGAAGCAGTTTAAAATGACAAATTTACGGGTGGTGCCTGTGGCTCAGTGAGTAGGGCACCGGCCCCATATACCGAGGGTGGCGGGTTCAAACCCGGCCCCGGCCAAACTGCAACCAAAAAAAAAAATAGCCGGGCGTTGTGGCGGGAGCCTGTAGTCTCAGCTACTCGGGAGGCTGAGGCAAGAGAATCTCTTAAGCCCAGGAGTTGGAGGTTGCTGTGAGCTATGTGAGGCCACGGCACTCTACCGAGGGCCACAAAGTGAGACTCTGTCTCTACAAAAAAAAAAAAAAAAAAAGACAAATTTACACAGGTCTTTATTTTTTCCCAAAAATATTTTGGTCTAAAACAATCCGCCTAAATTCAATTGATTTAAAAAGTAAAGAAAAAAATACCAAGATCACAGAGCTAGTTAGGCACAGGGCCAAAAGAAGAAGCTATCTTCTGAGATTTAATTTATTGAGATTTCCATAACTGCATACTTTAGTAGTAAATTATTGAGAACAAGTCTCCTATTTTCAAGAGTAACAACTTCATAAAAATTCACAAATACACATGCAACCTGCATGCAGTCAGTACGCAGATAAACTACAGATATTTAAAATGCAACTAATCAAAAGAAATCAAATTATTAAAAATAATTTGCTAGTCATAATATATGCAGATATTCTAATATTGACAAAGGACAATTAGATTAATAACAACTTTTCAATGTTTGTGCATAACTGTTTAAGATAGACATGGTACCTGTTTGTTTTTGTGGCTTATTTTCTTATTTGTTGGAGTGGAGCTGGGATGGTTTTCTGGGCTTCAGAGTTTAAAGGAAACATCCTATAAATCTATTATTCAATTCCCTTTATCTAATTCTAAATTCTCAGAGCAATCCTTCAATTGCTAATGTGGCTTCCTATGCCCTTTAATTTCTAAAGGAGTTATCTTAGATATCTGACATGAGTATTCCAGGTTAGGACAGGAAATATTTAAACAAAAATATTGAGAACTTATAATACAAATTAATAAACTGAAATTATCCAGTTTATTAAATTTATTTAAACACCAACCATCTTATATTTCATCTGTTTTGTGTCATCTACTAAACTGAAAGTTTTATAAATGTACTATATACATACAGGAAGCTACAGCAAGCACATGCCTGGGCATGCTCAGTGTGTGTATGTGTTTGTGTGTAATTTTTTTTTTTAAGAGACAAGGTCTTGTTCTGTCACCCAGGTTGGAGTGCAGTAACACACTTATAACTCACTGCAGGCCTGACCTCCTAGGCTCAAGCAATCCTCCTGCCTCAGCCTCCTGAGTAGCTGGGATTATAGGTGTGCACCACCACACTCAACCCAACATAGATTTTTGAATAAATCAATGAAGTGAGTGAATGCATGAATAAAAGATCAAATTCTTGAGACAGTAATGGTTACTGATTCAGAAAACCAAGTGATGTGATCAATGACAAACACCTTTGCAAATAATGATAATGCTGGTGCTTGCTTGACATGTTCCCTCACAATTTACAAGTATTTCCACGTACAAATTTATGACAAAATTATGTAAGCAATCCTATGAAGTAAGTACATATATATTATTGTTCCTCAAATGAAGAACACAAAGCTCAGCAAGGCTCAGGGCTTATTGGAACCACAAGGGGAATAATGGTAAAAGCAGGAATCAGGCACATGTTTTGCTTCCAAGGCAGGTGTGTTCTTTGATGCTCAAGGTCAGGTGGCCTACCAACAAGGGAGATGATGCTGTGCCACAGCACATTAAGCTAGAGTTATTTAAATAATGCTCACCCAAGCTCAGAACTCGTCCCTGTGTCTCAGATAAAGTCAGATTAAAAGGTGGTTTTAGTGATGGAGAAGGACTCTGAAACGGGAATCTGGAAAAGCTAAACAAAATGCTTCAAAACCAAATTTCTGAAAGACACTCCCAGTGCGATGGGAAAGGAATGAAACAAAAAGAAATGAGAAGAGATGAAAGATACAGGGCGAAAATTAGGATACATTAGTGCCAGGGAAGCAGAAGGAAGGTGGACATGAGTGACTGTGGCATTAAGGGGTTAAGGTAGGGTATTTCCAGGAACTCTGGCCTTAAGTCACTCCAGGAATCTAGGGAGGGGATTGCTGGTTTCTCATGGAAGATAAGAAGTGAGAATTGGCCACCGTTGGCTTTGGTGACTAAAAAGCTGTTAAGAGGATACTTCTTGGGCGGTGCCTGTGGCTCAAGGAGTAGGGTGGCGGTCCCATATGCCAGAGGTGGCGGGTTCAAACCTATCCCCGGCCAAAATCCAAAAAAAAAAAAAAAGTGGTTAAAGAGGATACTTCTACTTAGAGTAGTAGAAATAGAAGATAATTTGAGAAGCATTCAAGTTAAATGAGAAAATTCTAAGTTACACACAACAATTCTGAAAAATCTAGGTACATTTCAATAAGTTTTACAGTAGCTTAAACATAGTCAACTCTTTCCACCTCCTAAGAACTCTCACCCCATCCAGAAGATAAGATTAAAGCTAAAAGATGGGGATGGTGAAGAATAGGGACATAGAATTTGTCGTCGCTGATGCTGTTACTTCTGTTCTTTCGTTTGCCAAAGAAAGTTTTATTAATCTAATTGTCCTTTGTCAATATTAGAATATCTGCATATATTATGACTGTTCTTCTCATTTCCCAGTCTGTGGTTAAAAAATATACATCTGCCAGCTTCCAAGAAGGCTTAACACTGACAGGGTTTTTTCAGACATAGATTCCCCCAGGATGCCACTAACCTTCCACTATAAGCCAAAATAGAAACCCCATTTAGCAGAAGAGAAAGACAAGAATCAGAAAGGCCTAGTGACTGCTGAAGCCACTGATCAGATTTCCTTCTCACTCCTCTCTCTCTACTGGTAAGATCTACTCTCACTGCCTTTATAAATGTTTCAATGAATCTTATCTTCATGCATTGGATTAGCAAGACCAACTCCCCACTGATAATGCAAAATAACCCTGAAATGTTTCAGGCCTAGCTGATAAGTCAGAAATTGAACTTTCAGTCTCCATTGTCTCCATTTGGACTATGATGATCTTGATCTTTCACCTCTAGCGAAAACCTCATAGCTATACTTTTAAAGTTAGTAATGAGTGCTTCATTTGCTTTCCAAGCAGATAGAAAATCTATTTTAAATACACTTAGACTGCCATGACCTTCGTCCATGACTTGAAGAATTCACCACATGTAGTAATTTTCTTTGCTCAGGGGACATTCTTAAATTTTCTTTGAAGAGATTTGGGCACCAACCCCATTGATAAAACTAATCTCTCTCTCTCTCTCACACACACTGTGCACACATATACTTTCACGTGTTGCCTTTCTTCTACATCCAAAATCAAAATGTTTCTTTAATCCTTAAACCTTCGAAAAAGAATACAAGGTGGCCATAAAGTTTGTGTGCAACTTTTAAATTTTGCACATGAACTTTATGGCCACCTTGTACAATAAAAATGCTAACTAAAATACATTTATGTTCGGGGCGGGGGGGGGAATGCTGCTGTTAATGGAATTTCTCTCTTCAGTAGGTCCTTGGTCTCAGGGATTCAAAGAATGAACCCAGGGACCACAGATCAGTAGTAAGATAGAACTTATTACACAGAAAGGAATACAGAAGGAGTAAAAAGCACCAGAGCTCCAGCAAACGAAAAGACCCAACGGGAAGTCTAGGGGCATAATACAGTCTGCAGAATTACATTTGGCCAGGATTTGGTAGATGAAAGACACCTGTTCACAGTTAATGAGCGTATTAACAAATGAATGAATGCAGTCCCTCCCGCTGGGGCAAGATTAATCAGAGTTTTTGCCTCAGGGAAGGAATTGAGTAGGGTATGTGCTCCCTACTCAAGGTGGAGCCACCCAAAACCCTTCAGGCTTCTTTGTTCTTGACCTTGCTAGAGCCCAGAAGGTGTGGCCTGGAAAAGAGCAGCCCCTTTGTGCCTAGCGATAGAGGTCTGATTTCTGAGCTCACCTGGGCCTAGATAATGGAGGCGGGGGTGGTGAGTGGGGGTGGGGTTCCTCTGTCCAGCCCTGATGGGGGAACCCTGTTCACAGCCACACACAAACCCTTTCCCCCTCCTTCTCCTCCTCTCCTTCTAAAACAAAGACACAAAGGATCTGGCTAGCCCACCCCCCAGAAGTTCTCACCAAAAGACCCTAAACCTGGCAGGCAACCCAGCCAGCCCCATATAAAAGTGGTCTCTAATTGCTCCTCACACACCATCTTTGTGCTGTCCAGGCTGGTCACCCTCCCCTTTCAATAAATCTGACCCAAACATCTCTTCTGTGGCCTCATCTCTGGGCATCACCATTTACACCATTCGGTTCATAGGTCTACAAGGAGCAAATAAGGTCCAAATCCCTAAACTGAAGTTCCGGTTGTTCTACACAGGTGGGTGGAGCTGACCTAACTTGGTGTGATTTTGGTTTTTTTCTACACTAAAATATGGGAGGTTCTGGTATGGAACTGGAATGAGGGTCTGCAAGAAAGGAGAGAAGGCCAGTCCAGAGACTAGGAAAGACTTAACCAAAGGAGAAAAGGAGAGTGGAGGGAGACCAAGTGTCAGCATACTCCCCACGCAGTTGTGAAAGGCTTTTATTAGCCTTTTCAGTATAGCCGGAATGGGGCTGAGAGCCTAGTGTGGGTCAGGATTATGGATGTATCCTTGGGTCACGATTGTCGATGGGTAGGGTGTTTCCAGGAACTCTGGCCTTGAGGCGTTCCACGAATCTGGGAAGGAGATTGCTGGTTTCTGACCTGATTTTCTAAAATGGCTGCACTCCTGTCAGGGTTATGAGAATTCCCTTCCCACAAAAAAGGAAAACAGTAATTTAATGATAAAGGTTGATCTAAAACTATCCCATTCTGTTTTGCCTATTTCTGTGAGGTTTGTAATATGAAATAGATATTATTAAATACTGTAATATCACACTAAATGTAAGCTTTAAAAGACAGGTTGCAGGGGCTCAGAATAAAACACCCCAAAGTATGGGGTGCCTTCACATATGGAGTATTTTTGAGCTAAAGGGGATAAGAGAGACCCCTGAAGTCAGAGGGGTCTCAGACTTCAGACTCTCAGACCTTCCTCCACCCACCTGTCCTTCATCCTGCCCCATAGACAGGTTAGGGGAAAGGCATATCTTATAGAGGCACAGAAAGGAATCTGAAAGAAAAAACTGGCCTAGCTCAGTTGCCCCCAGTTTATTTTCACTAGATCATATAGCATTTTTTCCAGTCATGTTTCTCCATAACTATATGCTTCTTTTCTCACTTAGCATAAAAACATAGTTTTCCTAGTCTCTAGGTCTTCATTTCTGAAACCCCTCTTCAGTCACATAAAACTTGGGCTAAATAAATTTGTTATGCTTTTCTATTGTCAATCAGGCTTATGGGTGAGCAAAGGATTACTTTTCTCCCTATAAGATCTTGTTGTCCTTATTATTCCTTATGCAGAAAATAGTACTTAAAGTGGATACGGAACTTCTGGTTAACTGCCGCATTCTATTTGTAAAGCTGGATGGTGAATATCGAAGTGTTTGTTATGCTTAACTGTTAACATGTGTTTTATACACCTTTTCTAGCTATGATAGATTTCATAATTTTAAAAAGAAGGGGGATTCCTGAACCCTTCCACCACACCTAAGGTAGATATAAATAACTTAAATTTATTTTTCTAATCACCCAGGTAATACCAGTGTAAATAGTGAATGAAATTTATTTTGGAAAATAAAAAAAAAAAAAACATAAATAACATGCCTATAACCAGTATACTGCTATTACTGCTAAAGGTGCCTATTTTCATGGTTCAGATTACCCTGCTTAGCCTTAAACACAGAAAACATGGAGTTTAGCATAAATATTACTCCCAGACCTGTCTGGAAGCTCCTTCTAAACTTGCCCTGACTTCCGTAATTCTTAATGTTTTTCTTTTCTTTTTTCCTTCGGAAATCTGAGGACAGAAATCCTTAATTATATTTCTCTCCTACCTGTCTTAATATATAGATTCTCAAAATTCTACAAAGCTATATAGCTTTGTAACTTTACTTCAAAGTAAATGTTTCATGTTCACTTCACATTTTTAGACAATAGCTTTTAGCAGAATCCTTGCAAGAAGAAATAGGTAAAAGAAGAGAGTGCATCTTTTTTCTAAACCCTAATTTTCTTGCTTTTTCCCTAAACACCAGCATAAATGGTAGACAGATAAAATTTATCTACAACAACATGAAAACCGGATAACCATGTCTTGAACCATAAGAGGACAATTTTTTGGTATCTTTAAAAAAAGTTATTTTTTAGAAGGAATCTCTGTGGTAGTTACTGTAAGGCAGAAGTAACTTGAATTTAAATACGATCAGTCTCTTAGCAAGTCTCATGAAGGTTAGAACCTTTGCATAGTTTTGGAGGGAAAAAAAATCAAATTTTTTACCACAGAACTTTATATTTGGAACAGAATCTTAAACTAAATTAATGCACATGGTTTCAAACAACATATAAGCATGTATTCTATGCTTCTCATATCAGAATAAAGAATAAAACATTCTGATCTGTCTTCTTATATTTGACAGTGAAATTAGAATTTGCCTAATCTTATCATTTTTTCTTCTATTTAAAAAAGGAACTATAACCACATGTGTACACACACACCATCACCACATCATCACCACCAGTTAGACCACATCAACAGCATACTCTACAGTTTGTACCCTACAGCATACCCTGCAGTTTTGAAAAACTGTGTTTAAAATGCTGGTATGTAACTGAGATAACGCCGGAAAGGCTATGTTAACCACTGGGATAAAAATGTGTCAAATGGTTTATGAAGTGAGTGTATGATGCCCCATAATCATATCATTGTATACACTTATGATTTAATAAAAAAATTAAAAAAAAAAAATATTTTGTATTTTTAATACATTTAAAAAGTATTTTTAACATTGTAATATTAAAAATAAAAGATTTTTAAAAGTAAAAAAAAAAAAAATAAAAAAAAAAATAAAATGCTGGTATGAATAAATAACAGTCACACAAAAGAACCTAAGCATGTTTCTAGTATTGAAACAAAAACAGTTTAAATATCAAAGCCAGGGCGGTGCCTGTGGCTCAGTGGGTAAGGCACCAGCCCCGTATACCGAGGGTGGCGGGTTCGAACCTGGCCCTGACCAACTAAAACATCAATGACAACTGCAACAAAAAAGGAAAAAAAAAAGAAAGTTTGTTCCCCAACAGCCTTTTGCCCATGACCTAGAGGTCAGCAAAGAAAAAAAAAATATCAAAGCCACAAAATAAAACTGTCAGTGAGCTATATCCCTAAACAGTCTCATTTAAATATCTAAAAGATATACTGGTGGTCCAGTCTATATACATTGTTATGCACATACATTGGGTTCCTTTTGCTGCTAAAAGTGATTACAAATTCCAGTTAGCTCACTGGAGCAAAAATAACCTAAGTTATGAAAACAGAAATCACTTTTTAATTTAACAAAAATAATGAAGTTACTTCTTTCCAAAGAATAAACTGTGAATTTAAAGGTATGCAATAACTCTTTAATTTCATGATAAAATCTTTAGTTAACCAATAATTTTACTGAAAATCATTTAAAATGAAAGATTTAAGCTCGGTGCCCGTAGCACAGTGGTTATAGCACTGGGCACCTGCACCGAGGCTTGTGGGTTTGAACCCAGCCTGGGCCAACTAAACAACAATGATAATTGCAACAAAAAAAATAGCTAGGCATTGTGGTGGGCGCCTGTAGTCCCAGCTACTTGGGAGGCTGAGATAAGAGAATAGCGTAAACCCAAGAGTTTGAGGTTGCTGTGAGCTGTGACGGCATGGCACTATACTGAGGGTGACATAGTGAAACTCTGTCTCAAATAAATAAATAAACAAATAAATAAATAATAAAATGAAAGGTGTATAAGTAACAGAAAGTTATATAATGACTTGTAAAATAAAAATAATCATTTCAAATGATACTATTATATCTGCATTCATTCCCAAATCACTAAAAGCAAATGCACAGTATACAACCACACATTTTCTTTAATATATGAGACCATATGCTAAACATGTATATTGATTAGGGATAGAAGGACATTAAAGTGGCTATAAGGAGGGGGAACAGAACTATGGTCTTCCGGAAAAGAAAGTTGGAAAGGGCCCTGAAGCAAAACAGGGAATTTAGGCAGGGAAAGCAGAGGGACCTAGTTAACCAAGTATGTGCTTTTCTCGTACAATATAACCTCTAGCCTTTGACACGTGACTTCAAGCCTATGAATGATTGCCCCTGAAAACAAAGATAAAGATCCCCATGACAGAACAATGTATACCATGATTGCCACAAACATCACAAGACTAACAGACGCCACCATACCACCACTAGTAAAATAACAATTAATAATTATTGACACAGGGTAAAGAAAATTGGATTGTGACAACTGGGGTAATCCACAACCAGTGGAACCAGGACAGCATGCCTGAAGGCCTAAAGGGAACCAATGGTAATTCTTATAGATAAATATTGCTTCTGTGTGACCTTTCCAAAGAGTGGTAAAGGGTCTCCTTTTACTAGAGAGAAGGGACCCTTTTCTACTCTCCCGGAAAAGTCTCTTCTCTCTAGTAAGAGGAGACCCTTTACCACTCTACTGGAAAAGTCTATATGCTTTACTTTAAATAAAATATACTCTTTTTACTCACTTCAAACTAACTTCACTTCCATTCTTCTACACTGGAGTCCCAACTGCCTTATTTTCCACACTCCCTATACATATATATATATATTTTTTTTTTTCTTGAGACAGAGTCTCACTTTGTCACCCTCAGTAGAGTGCCATGGTGTCATAGCTCACAGCAACCTCAAACTCTTGGGCTTAAGTGATTCTCTTGCCTCAGCCTCCCAAGTAGCTGGGACTACAGGCATCCACCACAATGCCTGACTATTTTTTTGTTGTAGTTGTCATTGTTTAGCAGGCCCAGACCAGTTCAAACCTGCCACCCCTGGTGTATGTGGCTGGTGCCCTAAGCACTGAGCAACAGGCGCCAAGCTGCCTTTCAATATATATTATAAAAAATTAATCCTCTCTCACATTTACTTCAACAAAAACCTATATTTGGTTAGCCAATAATAGTATTTTAGAGAAATATTAAACTTCAAATCATCTCTTACCTTTACCTGCAGATCATTTTCCCATAATCTGATATAAATCTGAAATAGTCTATTCATTTCACACAAGATGTGACCAAACTGGATTCTGCCAACTTCATTTCAGAAGTTTTATTTTCAAAGATTTAGGAAAAATTGTATCTACTCTGAGGTTTACAAAAATGCTTGATAATCATGAAATTGCATAATATAAACATTTAGAGAAATAGACCACTTTTAAGAAAACAAAGGAGATATCTCTAAATTCCACATTATCTTGCAACATTGATGCAAATAAATATACTTCAGAAGAATCTAGTGCTATGTGTTAATGTCAAGAAATGAGTGAACTTTGAACTTCTGCCAAAAAGACATTCGCGAACAAAAAACGAGAAGAGTCTTTTACATCAATATGGCTTAGAAGGTAATCACATAAGAAAGAGAAAGATAAATGCCATCTTTAAGCCAATTGACACCACTCTTAGATATACCAAAAAGATCCTTTCCCCAAATTCTTTTAAGGTTAATAGAAAGAAAACCATCGTGGGCGACTAGTCCAAAATTCCTCTAACTCCTCTACCTCACTAATTATGTGGCAAATAGGCCAGGTGCAGCAGCTCACATCTGTAATCCTAGCACTCTAGGAACCGAGGCAGGTGGATTGCCTCAGCTCAGAAGCTTAAGACCAGCCTGAGCAACAGTGAGATCCTGTCTCTAAAAAGTAAAGGCCAGGCCTGGTGTCTCATACCTGTAATCTTAGCACTCCGGGAGGCCGAAACAGGTGGGTTGCTTAAGCTCACGAGGTCGAGATCAGACTGAGCCAGAGCAAGACCACGTCTATAAAAAGAGCCGGGAGTTGTGGCAGGCGCCTGAAGTTCCACCTACTCAGGAGGCTGAGGCAAGAGAACCACTTGAGCCCAAGCATGTGAGGTTGCTGTGAGCTATGATGCCATGACACTGTTCTGAGGGCAACAAAGTGAGACTCTGTCTCAAAATAAATAAACAAATATGTGGCAAATCAAAGTAAATAAATACGTGGCAAATAGAAATAACGAAACCTTTGGTTAAATCCAACTATTTGCCGATTCCATTCTTACACCACCAAGCTAAATGTGACTGAGAAAAGACCTATAACCATGATGACTGGATTCACTTTAAATGCACATCCATGGATCTTAGCTGGGTCCTCAGGGCCGCCTGGCGATCCTACCACACTCTAAATTTAACGCACTCTCCTTATCTTGATGGAAATCTTACACCTTCTCCTCTCTTTTCAAACATTCGTGTTACCTACTCTATCATTACTCTCAGATGCTGACCTTTCTTCCTACTAAGAAAATAGAGGCACCAGAAGAGCACTCCCAAGTCTACCCCTCTGCTCCTCACACCCTGCCTTCCCTCCTCTTGTTATGGTCCCAGCTCCTGCTGAAACCCTTCCAGCCAATACCATTCTCCCTCATTTGATCAGATCCATTCCGTCAGCACTCTCTCTCTTCTAGCA
Organism: Nycticebus coucang; assembly: GCF_027406575.1. Classification (NCBI taxonomy): domain Eukaryota; kingdom Metazoa; phylum Chordata; class Mammalia; order Primates; family Lorisidae; genus Nycticebus; species Nycticebus coucang. The sequence goes on along the minus strand of NC_069800.1, from coordinate 4,418,332 downwards.
ATACTTTACTGTCTACTGTGCCATTCTCATCATGACAGAAACAGACATCTCTGCATTGTAAAAAACCCTGACCTCACATCGACCTCTAAATAAAGCCTCATTTCTCTCTTCCCTTTTATCACAAAGAACCTGAAAACAGGCACCTATTTCTAAAACAGACCTCCTGTCTCTAATTCTTCTTTACCCATTTCTTCCTCATGCTCACTCCAAACAAGGTTTTGTCCCAGTGTGCCACCAAAACCATTCTGGTCAGGTTACCATGGTTAATTCTCAGAATTTAACTTATGTAAGCATAACTTCTCACAGCGTAATTTTACACAGCTTATCAGAACCTCCTCCTTCAAACAATTTCTTCACATGGCTTCCAGGATACTTGGCTTCCTCAACACTGTGCTCTCCTGTTTTTCCTTCTCTCTCACTAATTCTCTGTTGTCTTTCCTGGTTATTCCTCAGTACCTTGACTTGTCAATGTTGGAGGGACCCAGGGTTCCCTGAACCTGAATGGGGATCCTTGAGCTTCCCCACTTTTACATTTATGTTCTCTTTCCAAGTAATTTCATCCAATTTGGGCTTTAAATACCATTGGCGGGGGGGAGGGAGGGTGAGCGAGAGTCTCACTCTGTTGCCACAGGCTAGAGTGCTGTAGTACCACAGCTCACAGCAACCTCAGACTCTGGGGCTCAAGTAATCCTCTTGCCTCAGCCTCCTGAATAGCTGGGACTACAGGCGCCTGCCACAATGCCTGACTATTTTTAGAGACAGGGTCTCACTCTTGCTCAGGGTGCTCTGGAACTGCTGAGTTCAGGCAATCCAGAGTGCTAGGATTACAGGCATGAGCCACCACACCCAGCTTAAATACCATTTTCTCACTGATGATTCCTTACATTACATCTTTAGAACTGAACTACAACTGTAATCTCTAATTCTGAGTTGGCATTTGCACTTGGATACATAATGGGCATCTTAACACACTAAAAAAAAAAAAAAAAAAAAAAAACTCCTGATCTTTGCCCATTCCACTGATACTGCAAGTATTCACCAACATCCAGTTTTTCTCTCCTCCAGGCCACATGAATGGCCATATGACTTATTCCGGGCAACTGAATATGAGCACAAGTACCATTTATCACTGCTAACCTGGGCAGTGAAAATCCCATTTGTGGTTCTCCAGTCTTTCTCTCTTGCTGTGGCAACTGTAAATGCTCTGTGTTCTGTCCAGATGGTGTACCTACAAGATGGTGGAGTCTCAATCAAGTAGGGTTCCTTGGGATTGCCAAAGATCTTCCCAAGACCCACATGGGACATGTAGCAAGTGAGAAATTTTCAGGATGCGGGCATATCCCCCCAGGCTAGTAGTCCCTGAACATGCTTTCACAAAGTCCTCTTCTCTATCTCAGCAACTTCATGTTTTCAGCTGCTCATTTAAAAACCTTGGAGGCCTTCTGGCCCTTCTTTTTCTCTCACACTCCACATCCAATTATCAGCACACCCTATACTTTGAAAATTCACCTAGAATCCAATCATTGTTACTGCCTCCACTACTACACTGCTTCAAAAGACACTGATAAGAAAATGACAAGACAAGATACAAACTAGTAGAAAATATTTACAAAGCATATTATCTAATAAAGTATTTATATCCAAAATATGTAACACTCTCAATGCTTATCAATAAGCAAACAAACCACCTAATTTTTTAAAATGAGCAAAAGACTTAATAGACATTTCATCAGTGAAGACATACAGAAAGCAAATAAGTACATGAAAAGATGCTCACCGTTATTAGTCACAGGGAAATGCAAATTAAGTTAAAACCACAATGAGACAGCACTACACACAAATTAGAATGGCAAAAATTAAAAAGACTAACAATACAGGACAAAGTGTTAATTAGGAAGTCGAGCACTAGAGCTCTCATTCACTGCTAGTTGGAATACTAAATTGTGTAACTACTTTGGGAAACAGTTTGACAATTTCTTTAAAAGTTTTAAACATACATATGTGGCAAAACAAGAGTGCTTGGATATTGATAGAAACTGTCCATATCAGAAGCTACTTATAGGAGATCTATCATTACTTATAGATAATTCTTGTTTTGTTGAGAGGTACTAAAATCTATATCTATGAAATGATACAGCTGTTCCACTCCTAGGCATTGACAAGGAAATGAGAACATATGTCCACTTAGAGATTTGTACATAGATATTCACAGTCAAAAATTAGAAACTGCCCAAATGATGTCCATTAACAGGTGAATGGATACATAATTTGTGGTATATCCACACAACATACACTACTCAGCAATAAAAAAGGAATGAACTATTGATAAACACAACCTAGATGGATCTCTAAATAATTATGCTGAATAAAAGAAGCCAGACAAGACCAAGAAAAAAAAAAAAAAGAGAGAGAGAGAGAGAAAGAGAGAAAAGAATATACACCATATGTCTCCATTATATAAAACTTTAGAAAATGCAAACTGATGTATAGTGACAAAAAGCAGGTCAGTCAGAGCCTGGAGAAAGGGAGGGCTAAGAAGAGCAGAAGGATGAGATGTCAAAGGGACACAGGAAACTTGTGAGGGTGACAGTGATACCGTTGGGATATTTGTCCCCTCGTAACCTCATGTTGAAATGTGATCCCCAGTGTTGGAGCTGGGGCCTGGCAGATGGTATTTGGGTCATAGAAGATCCCTCCTGAAAGGCTTGGTGTCATCCTTTTGGTAACCAGTTCTCACTCTATTCATTCCCCTGAGATGAGAACGCTGAAAAGCCTGCACTCTCCTTCTCTCTCCCTTGCCTCCTCCTCTGTCTCTTGCGTCCTCTCTTGCCATATGATACTCCTGATCCCCTTTGCCCTCTGCCATGATTGGAAGCTTCCTGGAGGTCCCCACCAGAAACAGATTCTGGCACCAAGCTTTTTGTACAGCCTGCAGAACTGTAAGATAAATAAACTTCTTTCTCCTTTTTTTTTTTTTTTTGAGACAGAGTCTCACTATGTCACCCTCGATAGAGAGTCATGGCGTCATAGTTCACAGCAACCTCAAACTCTTGGGCTTAAGCAATTCTCTTGCCTCAGCCTCCCAAGTAGCTGAGACTACAGGTGCCTGCCACAACGCCTGGCTATTTTTTTTGTTGCAGTTGTTTAATTGTCCGGGGATGAGTTTGAACTGCCCACCCTTGGTGTACGTGGCTGGCACCATAACCATTGTACCTTGAGCGCCGAGCCATAAACGTCTTTCTTTTTAAATTACTCAGAAAGGTAGACAGATACGTTCACTATCTCGATTGTGGTGATGATTTCACCAGGGTACACATATGTCAAAATATTAAACTACAGATTCATACAGTTTACTATATGTCAATGATATTTCAACAAACCTGTTTTAGAAAAAATACAGCAGGTATTCAGGAAATATTTTTGGAAAGCATCAAGTGGATGAAAATGAAAATAAATGTCAAGAACACATAATCCTAAGCATGAACTGAATTGGGAACCCATTATGCCTTCCCTCATTCAACAATATCTTTTCTGAATGAGACAATATAGGATGAAAAGGAGGAATAAGCTATCATAAAAGATGGGCCCTTCATATGAAAAGAAAAAATCACCTATAAAAAGCTTCTGAAATGGACAATTGCTACCTAGATAAACAAATGCAATTCTTTTGCCAGTCCCCTCAAAGTTGGGTAATTTCTTTGGACTCATCTTAGAAATCTGGCCTAATTTCTCCTTTTTATGTGATTTTCACTAGCCATTAAACACATCAAGTCTCTTTAGTTTGTTAAAAAAAAATTTAGAAATTAAGGATTCACCAATAGCATGTGTCCTCAGTCTATGAGTCTTGAATGAAAAGTCTCTTTCCTGGGACTCCTATATCCTTTGTCTTCCAATTTCCCAGTGAGGTAGAAAAATTCACCATCTCTATTTCTTTCATCTCCTATGCTCTTCTCTTTGAAATCCTCAATTCCTGGCTCGGCATCCGTAACACAGTGGTTATGGCTACAGCAACATACACCGAGGGTGGCAGATTTGAACCCAACCCTAGGCTAGCTAAACAACAATGACAACTGCAACAAAAAATAGCGAGGCACAGGGGTGGGCATCTGTAGTCCCAGCTACTTGGAAGGCTGAGGTAAGAGAATCACTTAAGCCCAAGAGTTTGAGGTTGCTCTGAGCTGTGATGCCACAGCACTCTACTGAGGGCGACACAGTGAGACTCTGTCTCAACAACAAAAAAAATCCTCAATTCATCTCATCATGATCAATTTTAGCATCATTCTAATAATATGAATACATCTGCTTCTTTCATAAGCTGTTATAGTCATGAGTCTCCTGCAACATGACCCCTTCATGTTCAAAACCTAAGTTTTGAACAAAATAAATGTTCAGCATACACTTATGCCTAAGCAAAGTTAGCGCCCAGGACTTACCTCATTTCCACCAACTGCCTTGGTTAAAATCACTGCCAAAGACACAGGAGGAGGCATGCAACCTACTGTCTGTAAACTGAAAAATAAAAGAAAATCCAATTATAAATATTTTCAATTACAAACAGATTTCTTAAGTATTCTAAAGTAGCAGAGCTGAGCAAATGAAAATAAGAGAATGTTTACTGATACACATATCCTGTTGGATTTAGACAATTGTACGTGAGTCAGCAGGCTTGGAAGATGCTGCAAACATAGGAGTTCTAAGCTTTCATTCTGTTCCAGGCATGGGTGATTTTATTTTTTAAGTTATTTAAGGGGAGGAGACAAGATGGCTGACTGAAGCCAGCTTTCCACAGAGGCTCCCATCCAGTAGGAAAGTTAAAGGACAAAAATTCAGCAAGTAACCTGGTGGATTTGAGCTGCACTAAGAGAGAAGGTTGAAGAATGCACGTCAACCCCGGTGAAGTGAGCTGCGACCACAGGATATAAACAAAAGGTACAAAATCCATCACCAAGCCGACAGGAGTCCCCTCCCACATGAGAATGGCTCAGAGTGCCCCACAAACAATCGGGCAGAGTTCAAAAGTCCTCCCACTACATTCCACGGGAGAGACCCTCTAAAAACTGGACTTATCTCCCCTACTAGGGTGCCACGGCATCCTCCTGCCAGGCATAAAACTGTATAAACTGTATATAGTCTCTACCTGGAATTCTCCCAGGGAGCTCCCAGCGCTCCCCTTTACTCACACTGAGGTCTGGAGGCCAGTCCCGGTCGGCAGAGAGGGAACCGCACCTGAGTGCTAGTTCCCTGAGGCACAGTGCGACAGCCATCTTTTGGTGACAATATGGCCAGGCATAAAACTGTGTAAAGCTGTGTGTGTTCTCTGCCTGCAACCCCAGGCTCCCAGCACTCCCCACACTCCCCTCTGCTCTTGCTCCAAGGTCTGGAGGCCTGACCCCAGGGGTCCAGAATCTTGGGCGATTGCTCGAGGGGTGTAGACAGTGCTGGGCTGCAGCCAGTTGGTGCAGACTCTGGGGTACAGGAGCGGAGAGAGGAAGGTTGGCCAGAAGGGAGCTACACGGGAGCAGAGGTTGCCTGAGCCATAAAACAGCAGCCCTCTTTTGCTAGCAATACGGCTTACTATCGAATATTCTGAAGCCACATCCTCTGTCTCCCTGGGCAACCAGAGACTCTGAGTATAGGATTTGCCTGAGGCTAATCCAACTTGTAAACCAGGGAAACTCCCAGGGCAGGGCTGACCCAGAGGTCCGCTTTACTAAACCTAAGATGCACCTGGCCCTCAGGGGATCGTCAGCCTATAAACAATACAAGAGCAAAGACAAGCTGATTTGGAACTCAATTCAGCTTCTCTTTTGCAGGGGAACCGCAAAGTTGTTCTGTTCTGTTCTGTCAGTAACATTAATCAGGGGCGAGACTGGACCTGAGTGAAAACCCCCCAAACTTCATCAAGTGCCCGAGGTTGTCAGGCCTCACCTCCTCCTGCTAGAGAGAGACAGAGCGCAGCAGCCTGGCAGACTTCCTTGTGATTCAGGCATGTACAAACTTCTGGAGTAACAATTCACTACAGGCAACTGGGTCAGCCAACCCCAGGGCAATCAGTGACTGGGTGTGACAGTGGTGCAAGGTGGGAAAGGAGGCAGCAACCTTCCCAGACTGATCTATTGGCTGGGTGGCTCCTCCTGATTCCATGCAGCACTGGAGCAAGCCACACCAGAGTAGTCACCAGATCCCTGTGATCCAGTTCCCAGAGACCTCTTAAACTCTCTCACCCGAGACAGGTGCAGACTGAGACAATTGATTTGGACTTTTTGAACTGAACCAATTGCCTGAGGACAAATCAGGTGGTGTCCTGGGTGCACGGTGGTAGGAAGGTTTGATTTTTCGTTTCCAATTGTTTGCCGGTGGGAGGTGGGGTGACTTAAATGCTGATATTTCTCCACAGCTGAGACTTCAATCCAGAGTATCTGTTTCACTAGGGTGGAACAGAAACCAGCTGAAAACAAGCCCCAGGGGAAAAAATCAGAGGGAGTAAACAACCATGGTGCGGAATCAGCAGAAAAACTCTGGTAACATGAATAACCAGAATAGATCAACCCCCACCCCCGAGGAAAGATATGGCAGATGCAATTGAAGATCCCATTCATAAACAACTGGCTGAGATGTCAGAAATAAAATTCAGAATTTGGATTGCAGACAAGATTAACAAAGTGGAATTAGGAATTCGAGTAGAAATTTAAAAGTTGTCTCAAGAATTTAACGAATTTAAAGACAAAGCCACCAAAGACTTAGACACACTGAAGCAAGAATTTGCAGCCCTCAAAGATATGAAAAATACAGTAGAATCCCTCAGCAACAGAATGGAGCAAGCAGAAGAAGGATTTCTGACATTGAAGATAAAGATTTTGAACGCTCCCAAAGTCTCAAAGAGGAAGAGAAATGAAGAGCAAAAACTGATCATTCTCTCAGAGAGCTCTGGGATAATTCGAAGAAGGCGAATATCCGAATCATAGGAGTTCCAGAAACAGATGAAGTGGCCTCGCTGGGCACAGAGGCCCTTCTGCATGAAATTATGAAAGAGAATTTTCCAGACATGCCTAGAGATTCTGAAATTCAGATAGCGGACAGCTTCAGAACCCCAGCACGACTCAACCCCAATAAGACATCCCCCAGGCATATCATAATTAACTTCACTAAAGTTAATATGAAGGGGAAAATCCTCAAAGCTGCCAGGAGAAAGAAAACCATTACCTTCAAAGGGAAGAATATTAGAATGACTGCAGATCTCTCTGCTGAAACTTTTCAAGCCAGAAGAGGGTGGTCACCAACTTTTAATCTCCTAAAGCAAAATAACTTTCAACCCAGGATCTTGTATCCAGCTAAACTGAGTTTCATTTATCATGGAGAAATTAAATACTTTAATGACATTCATATATATATATATATATATTTTTTTTTTTTTTTTTGTAGAGACAGAGTCTCACTTTATGGCCCTTGGTAGAGTGTCATGGCCTCACAAAGCTCACAGCAACCTCCAACTCCTGGGCTTAAGTGATTCTCTTGCCTCAGCCTCCTGAGTAGCTGGGACTACAAGCGCCGGCCACAACGCCCAGCTATTAATGACATTCATATGTTGAAGAAATTTGCCATAACCAAACCAGTTCTTCAGGATATTCTCAGACCTATCCTCCATAATGACCAACCCAATCCTATACCACAAAAGTAAACTCACTCAGAAACTTCGGATCAAACTCCAATTTCTACACTGGCGAAAGGATAAAAAATGTCCACTGGACTTTTGAAAAACTCGATACCCAAAACTTCAACAGACTTATCAATATTCTCCATTAATGTGAATGGCTTAAACTATCCTCTAAACAGGCATAGGTTAGCTGACTGGAGACAAAAACTCAAGCCAGATATCTGTTGCATACAAGAGTCACATCTTAACTTAAAAGATAAATACAGACTCAGGGTGAAAGGATCGTCGTCCATATTTCAGGCAAATGGTAATCAGAAAAAAGCAGGTGTTGCAATTTTATTTGCAGATACAATAGGCTTTAAACCAACAAAAGTAAGGAAGGACAAGAAGGGTCACTTCATATTTGTTAAGGGTAATACTCAATATGATGAGATTTCAATTATTAATATCTATGCACCCAACCAGAATGCACCTCAATTTATAAGAAAAACTCTAACAGACATGAGCAACTTGATTTCCTCCAGCTCCATAATAGTCGGACATTTCAACACTCCTTTGGCAGTGTTGGATCGATCCTCCAGCAAGAAGCTGAGCAAAGAAATCTTAGATTTAAACCTAACCATCCAACATTTGGATTTAGCAGACATCTACAGAACATTTCATCCCAACAAAACTAAATACACATACTTCTCATCAGCCCACGGAACTTACTCCAAAATCGATCACATCTTAGGTCACAAGTCTAACCTCAGTAAATTTAAAGGAATAGAAATTATTCCATGCATCTTCTCGGACCACCGTGGAATAAAACTTGAGCTGAGTAACAACAGGAATCTGCATACTCATACAAAAACATGGAAGTTAAATAACTTTATGCTGAATGATAGCTGGGTCAGAGATGAGATTAAGAAAGAAATCGCCAACTTTTTGGAACAAAACAACAATGAAGACACGAACTATAAGAACCTCTGGGACACCGCAAAGGCAGTTCTAAGAGGGAAATTTATAGCATTGCAAGCCTTCCTCAAGAGAACGGAAAGAGAGGACGTTAACAACTTAATGGGACATCTCAAGCAACTGGAAAAGGAAGAACATTCCAACCCCAAACCCAATAGAAGAAAAGATATAACCAAAATTAGAGCATAATTAAATGAAATTGAAAACAAAAGAATAATAGAACAGATCAATAAATCAAAAAGCTGGTTGTTCGAAAAGGTCAATAAAACTTTGGCCAATCTAATCAGGAAAAAAAGAGTAAAATCTCTAATCTCATCAATCAGAAACAACAAAGACAAAATAACAACAGACTCCTCAGAAATCCAAAAAATCCTTAATGAATATTACAAAAAACTGTATTCTCAGAAATATGAAAATCTGAAGGAAATTGAACGATACTTAGAAGCACGTCACCTTCCAAGACTTAGCCAGAATCAAGTGGAAATGTTGAACAGGCCCATATCAAGTTCGGAAATAGCATCAACCATACAAAACCTCCCTGAAAAGAAAAGCTCAGGACCAGATGGTTTCATGTCAGAATTCTACCAAACTTTTAAAGAGGAAATAGTACTTATATTGCTCAACCTGTTCCAAAAGGTAGAAAAAGAAGAAAGACTACCTAACGCGTTCTATGAAGCAAACATCACCCTGATCCCCAAACCAGGAAAAGACCCAACAAGAAAAGAAAATTATAGACCGATATCAATAATGAATATAGATGCAAAAATATTCAACAAGATCCTAACAAACAGAATCCAGCAATACATCAAACAAATTATACATCATGACCAAGTCGGTTTTACCCCAGGGTCTCAAGGCTGGTTCAATATACATAAATCTGTAAATGTTAATCCAGCACATAAACAAATTTAAAAACAAAGACCATATGATTCTCTCAATCGATGCAGAAAAAGCTTTTGATAATATCCAGCATCCCTTCATGATCAGAACACTTAAGAAAATCGGTACAGAAGGGACATTTCTTAAACTGATAGAGACCATCTACAGCAAACCCACAGCCAATATCATACTGAGTGGAGTTAAATTGGAATCATTTCCACTCAGATCAGGAACCAGACAAGGCTGCCCATTGTCTCCATTGCTTTTTAACATTGTAATAGAAGTTTTAGCCACCACAATTAGGGAAGAAAAGGCGATCAAGGGTATCCATATAGGGTCAGAAGAGATCAAACTTTCGCTCTTCACAGATGATATGATTGTATATCTGGAAAACACTAGGGACTCTTCTACAAAACTCTTAGAAGTGATCAAGGAATACAGCAGCGTCTCAGGTTACAAAATCAACATTCATAAATCGGTCGGTAGCCTTTATATATACCAACAATAGTCAAGTTGAAAAAACAGTTAAGGACTCTATCCCATTCACCGTAGTGCCAAAGAAGATGAAATATTTGGGAATTTATCTAACAAAGGACGTGAAAGATCTCTATAAAGAGAACTATGAAACTCTAAGAAAATAAATAGCTGAAAATATTAACAAATGGAAAAACATACCATGCTCATGGCTGAGAAGAATCAACATTGTTAAAATGTCCATACTACCCAAAACAATATATAATTTCAATGCAATCCCTATTAAAGCTCCACTGTCATACTTTAAAGATCTTGAAAAAACAATACTTCGTTTTATATGGAATCAGAAAAAACCTCGAATAGCCAAGACATTACTCAGAAATAAAAACAAAGCAGGAGGAATTACGCTACCAGACCTCAGACTATACTACAAATCAATAGTGATAAAAACAGCATGGTATTGGCACAAAAACAGAGAAGTAGATGTCTGGAACAGAATAGAGAACCAAGAGATGAACCCAGCTACTTACCGTTATTTAATCTTTGACAAGCCAATTAAAAACATTCAGTGGGGAAAAGATTCCCTATTTAACAAATGGTGCTGGGTGAACTGGCTTCCAACCTGTAGAAGACTGAAACTGGACCCACACCTTTCACCATTAACTAAGATAGACTCTCACTGGATCAAAGATTTAAACTTAAGACATGAAACTATAAAGATACTAGAGGAGAGTGCAGAGTTTCATAGTAGGGCTGAGTACATTGGATGCTTTTTCTTCCATTCTTGAGATACTTTACTAAGAAGAATATGTTCCAGCTCCATCATGTAAACATGAAAGAGGTAAAGTCTCCATTTTTCTTTAAGGCTGCATAATATTCCATGGTGTACATATACCTCAATTTATTAATCCATTCATGGATTGATGGGCACTTGGGCTTTCAAAACTCTCATTTCATAAAAGACATTTTCATGTTGTAATACTGCATATCACAGAAACAGGCATGACACAATCAGATATTTCTTGCATTCAGACTGTGTAGTAAATTCTAGTATCCAATTTGGTTGGTATTAAATTAGGTATGTATTCCCAAAATCACACATCTATTCTCTCAGATAGATTATTGTATGTTTAAGATAGAAAATAAATTGTATTATTTCTACCTTATACTTAAGATAGAAAATAAATTATCTTATTTCTATCTTATTTTTAAAATAGACAATAAATTGCATGGCAAGCAAATGAAATTAATTATGAGTAGTAAATGTAAGTACTAAAAATAAAAAAAAGTTAAAATTCATATAGAATATACCTTCCAGGAGATCAAATAACTGGCCTAAGTGAAAAGTTCACACAGGGCATAGAGGCCAGAGAGCATCTGACTTAGATTTTGAGTGATTAAGATTACGGATTAAGTTGACCCTTGCACAGCGCAGATTTGAACTGTGAGGATGCACTGACAGGTGGATTTTCTTCCACTTCTGCCACCCCTGAGAGAGCAAAACTAGCCCCTCCTTTCCCTCCTTCCTCCTTGGCCTATACAACATGAAGGTGATAAGAATGAAGACCCATAAAATAAATGATCCACTTTCACTTAATGAAAAGTAAAATTATTTTCTCTTCCTATGCTTTTTTTTTTTTTTTTTTTTTTGAGACAGAGCATCAGGCTGTTACCCTGGGTAGATTAACAACCTCCAACTCCTGGACTTAAGCAATTCTCTTGACTCAGCCTCCCAAATAGCTGGGTCTATAGGCGCCTGCCACAATGCCCAGCTATTTTTTGGTTATAGTTGTCATTGCTGTTTGGCAGGCCCGAGCTGATTCAAACCTGCCAGCTCTGGTGTATGTGGCTGGTGCCTTAGTGGCTTGAACTACAGGCACCGAGCCTCCTATGCTTTTCATAATGTTTTCTTTTGCCTAGCTTTCTTTAAGAATACAGTATACAATGCATATAACACACAGAATACACATACATTAACTGTTTATGTTATATGTGATATTATTATATATTAATGATAATAATAGGGTTATAGGTAAGGCTTCTGGTCACAAGGAAGCTACTTTTTTCTTTTTAACAAGTCTGTTTATTGAAAGGATCTGAAAATAGTAGTAAGGCTTTCAACATTTAACAAATTTTAAGATATTAACAATATGAAACATTAAGATTCACTTCAAAAATCTAGAATTGTCTAGATCATTCCAATTCCAATCTCATACTGCTTTAGGACAAAATTTAGCATTTGCTTTTTTGTTTAGATAAGGGACTGAAATTCCAAATACCACTGTCTCTGGGCCTAAAACTGAGGTACTGGGGCCCCTTCCCCTCAGCCTGTGGGTGGCAGGTGGAGGTCCTGCTGGCACTCAGAGTCATGGGAAGACTCAGGACCCGGGGGGCCCCTCTGCCACTTCAGTGTTGCCCAGAATCATACTCAGCGTCTTCAGACACTCAACTTCATCGATGCTGAGGGCATGACCTGCACCTCATGAAAGGGTCCTCATTCTCCTGTTCTCACCACTGAATGATGAGAGGGGTGATCTCTTGGGCAAACCTCTAAGAGCAGCTACTCAAAAACAGCCTCCTGCCTTTGGGACTCCTGCCGGAAAGCGCCCAGGGTGCTGCTCCCATGTGCAGACCACACCCCAGGCACCACACCACGCATTCAAGAGACTCCTGGTTCTCTGCAGGGGGCTCATAGGAGTACCCTCACTGTTTTGTCTCAAAATTCTCCTCGCAATTGTCCGGCTCAAACACGGCTCTCTCCTGGACCATCAGGGCTGCGAGAGACTGGACAGCGCCAGGCAGGACACAGTGTAAACATCAGCAGACTCTTCACAAAAGTGTGTACAAGAAAATATGTACGTAAGCACTTCAGAAAGTTTATAAGAATCTCTACAAAGTATATGTAGGATTAAAAACATCTTCCTGGGAGCTGAAGCTGCATGAGGAATGTGTATCAGCCCAGAATGCTTGACAGCCCTCTGGGAACGCTGGGCCACACAGCAGCTCTGGGAGGGGACCAGAGGCCTCTGGCTCAGCGCTGGGGAGTCCAGCAAGACTTGGTGCTGACCTGAGCAGGGAGGGTAGGGGCGCACCCAGCACTCTCCAGAAACCAGGGCAAAGCAGCCTGCCTCGCATTTGGCACCCAGACCCCTCTGGGCTGTGGCTTGCCTAAGATCCTCCCCAGAAGAGCTTCAGGAAGTGCAGGCCCAAGGGCAGAAGCATCATATATGAAGAAGATTCTTGGTGGAGACATTTCTTTTCAACATCAAAGGACAGATGAAGTCTTCCTGACCTTTTGATTCAGTAGACTGACTTGTGGAATCACGGGGTGGTTGGGGGTGGGTGAGGGTGGGTCACAGGAAACCAGCACCAAGACCAGCAGGGGGCCTTGTGCAGACAGTCCTCAGCCCAGTTCTCACTTTGCTCCATTAGAAATGTAAAAAAGACGTCAGATTTAAAACATTAAAAAAAAACAGCTGATCTGGTCAACAAACGCAGATGCAGGCTTTTCCAACGACAGAGGCGGCTCGTGACCGATGGCGAGAGACAGACGTGTTCACACATGCACACATACAGGTTGGTCTGTGCCCGGAGAGCGCACGGGAAAGCAGGAAGGGGAATGCAGACCCAGGAGGGTTCGGGGCTCTGGCCGTTGTGCCCGCACAGGAGCTCAGCCTAGCTCACACACCCACCCTCACCCTCCTCCTCCTCAGGGAAGTGGGCCCGCTTCTTGCGCACATTCCAGTGCAGGCCCTGCACCAGGCTCTCAGACCAGTCGCTCATGGGGTCTCGCTCGCAGATGGAGGGCAGCGGGTAGCAAGAGGTAGTGATGCTGATGCTGTCTCCATGGCGGATCTCCTGTCTCTTCCGGCCGTCAAAGGACACCCACGGCTGTGTTCCGTGCTTCTGGTGACAGCATGATCTTCAGCTCGACCCCTGCGGGGACCACGATGGGCTAGAAGGACAGCTAGTGGGGGCAGATGGGTGTGATCATGATGGCTGGCAAGTTGGGGTGGATCATGGAGGCCCTAGCCATGGCTAGTATGCCGTGCTGCCCGTGAGGGTGGACATGATCACTCCATCGCCCTGCACTGTGGTGATGTAGTGTCCGTCCAGGTAGACGTCCACATTGGACAGGTATGAGGAAGGGCCTCTGTCGATCACCACCTCCTTCAGGACCTGGTACTGCATGGCCTGCTGCCCGGCCTCCACATCCAGGCCTGCAGTGGGTGTTCTGTTCTCACTGAGCCTGTTGTGGATGGACACCTTCTTGGCCCTGGGCTCCTTCACCACCCTGACCTTCAGCCGACTCCGAAGGACAACAGCTGCATTCCCCTCTATCACCTGGGTAACTTGAGACTGAAAGTCCTCAAAGTCGAAAGGTGTCAGGAAGCCCAGGGAGCCAAGGGGGAAGGCCATGACTGGAGGCACACTGCCCTGGAACAGAGAGGATGCATACAGCAGGGTCCCATCCCCTCCCAGCCAGATGATGAGATCTGCCTGATTGGAAATGTCATCATAATCTTCTCGGAAAGTGCAGAATTTCTTCTTCACTGCCCCAAAGTTTTCATCACTCACAATGGCAGGGACTTCCAGCACCTTCTTTTCCACATACACAGCCATGTTGCTCTCCTCCATGAGGTATGTGCAGAGCTCCTTGAACAGCTGCAGCAGGCTGGCATCGCGAACCTTCTTGACCACCAGAACACTCTTTGGAGATTTGTTCCATGCCAGTTGCTGGCTTGCAGGGTCCTGAACGTGCATGATGGTCTGAGGGTTCTACAGTATGCAGGCCTTTGGTCCAAAGGTGGTCACTGGGCAAGGCCCATGCAGAGAGCATGTCCTCCTGAACTTATTGGTGCTCCCTGGCTTGGGAGAGGCACACTGCGTGACTTGGCCCTGCCCCGGATGGGGTGGCCGTAGCTCCAGGCCTCCTCGCCATGGCACACAGAACAGCAGTACGTGGCCGAATCTGGACACAGCTCCTTGTTCACAGGCATTTTTTCTTGTTCCATTTCCATAGTCGATAAATGAGAACTTCAGTCAGAAAAAACACTGATGCCATTAGCTGTGGGCACTTGCGGGGCGTCTACACGCCGGACCAACCTCGCAGGCCCCGCTACTGGCTGTCGCTACCTGGCCCTCCGTGCCCTGGCCACCTGCTGCCCCATGGCCACCCGGACCAGCACCGGTGCCGCCAAGCAACAATGCACCGCGGTGGCCCAGTGCCCACAAGGAAGCTATTAGTAGTTAAGTTTTGGGGAAATCAAAATTATATTTGAATTTTCAACTGTACTAGGGACCAGCTCCCCTAAACCCAGAGCTGTTGAAGGGTCAATCGTACTTATATTCATTTTTGTAAGAACATACTGTCTAATCTTTATGCAATGAATTTACATTCTCTCTGAAATAAGAAAAAATGTTTTAATTTATTTTGACTGAAGCATAATAAAATATGTTTTATGGAATTTCCATTTTGATTCCATTCAGTATAACATAGTCTTCTTTTAAGGTCTATTTTCCCAAGTGACACTCAAAGTAGTCTGTCCTATTATGAATTCCTAATCTCTGAGCCTTTCTTATGTTCCACTATTTTCATCCCTGATACTTATTAAACATTTACCAATTGTAATAGTATTCTAGATACTATATATGTATGATTTCATTTATTCCTCAAAAGTATTTAAGATAAATACTATTATTATTCTCATTTTATTACAAATTGAAGTTAAGAGAGAAGTTAAATAACTTGTCCAAGCTCACAAAGCTGGTTGTCTAGGGTTAAACTTTTATTCTGACATCCAGGGTGAAAGACTTACCTAGATCTCCCTCTCCAGCCTCTGTGCCTTCTATTCCCCCAACCACCAACACTAGAAACAGATTCTCTCAGATACTTTGCATATCTGTACCTTTTCTAACTTTCTCTCACTTATGACCTCTTCACTTCTATGTACAAAAAGAGAATCTACTTATCTCTCCATCTTTAAAAAAAATCCCTAAACTATATATTGAATACATGTGCCTTCTATGGGTAGGATCCTACACCAAGTATTAAAAAAAAAAAGAAAGAAAGAAAGAAAACAACATTAAGATGTTCTTGCCTTCAAAGAGGCAGAAGAAATAATATACAAATATAGGTAACAAAATTATTACTATTGTCTCCTGAAGATACAATACTGCTTTTTCCTTCTTTTCTTTTCTTTTTTTTTTTTTTTTTTTTTGAGACAAGAGTCTCACTATGTGAGGCTTGGAAGAGTGCCGTTAAGTCACAGCTCACAGCAACCTCAAACTCTCGGGCTTAAGTGATTCTCTTGCCTCAGCCTCCCAAGTAGCTGGGACTACAGGCACCCGCCACAACGCCCAGCTATTGTTTTGTTACAGTTGTCATTGTTGTTTTAGCTGGCCCAGGCCGGGCTCGAACCCACCAGCCTCGGTGACTATGGCTGGCACCATAACCACTGAGCTATGGGCACCGAGCCAATCCTACTTTTTTCATTGTAACTCTCTGTCGACCTTCTTTAAAGAGTACTCTACTCCAGGGCCCCATACATCATTTTCTCTTTACTCCTCTAAAATGGAACTTGTACCCCTCTACTAGTAAAAGTTGCAACCTTAAAAGTAATTAGACAACACAGGGACAGGACTCAGGCCTTATGTCTAACCAAGGGAGGCAACACAAGACAGCATGACCCAGCCTAATTAACTTTAGAGGCAAACAAAAATTGACCTCCTAGCTACTGGAATTCAGCTCATACCCCCAAAAGGAGGGGGATCCACAATCTGTCTCTTGATTAATGTATTCCAAAATGACCAAAGCAAGATGCTGGCATTTCTGATAAGGAATGTGGCTGCAAAGAAACCAAACCTATCTGGATCTAACCACCTCAAGCTAAACAGCCGCTCACACTGGCTTTACCCCACTTTCCCTCATTATTATCTCATTTTAATGCTAAAAACCAGGCTTGGGGTGGAGATTTAAAATGCTAATGAGACATACAACACACGTAATAAAACTACATAAGCAGAAGAAAATCTCCACCTCTACCTAGATACACATCACCCTTTTCCTGCCTCTTTATAACGCTCCCCTCCAGGAGCCAGACTGAGGATTTTTCCTCTGTGCTTTTTCCCTTGTGTTCAAACATGAGCCTCAAAAAAGCTTTGCTTGTGACTCTCCCTTTGCCTCTTAATGTCTATTCCAGGGAGAGCCCATGGGCCTGCAATGGTAACAAAACAGTGATGTCCAAACCACCAGATCCAAAACCTTTTTCCATATTCATTTTGTGTACCTTCTTGCTTCTCAGGGCACTCTGTTTTCTTGGTTACCTTCATAATTACTTCCTCATTATTATTTGTCTCTTGTCTTTTCAACCAGCCCATTCTGGTTGGTTGCTGGCTCTCCCACTTCCTTTCAAATTTTATTTTCAGCATATAGGAATACCACGTATGCAATATTTATTTGTTAATTAAACCTCAATAAAGCTAGAAAAAAAGGAAATATATATCCGATATTAGACATGCTTAGTTTGAGTCAAGGCAGTCAAGGCAGTTATGAATTTGGGAATGTCAGCTAGGACTAAAAAGGTAAATTTGAAAGTATGAGGGACACTTACACAAATTTTGTATTCACAAAAACCAAGAAATGTAAAATCATTTTGATTACCACCTGTACTTTCTCAATATAGTCACTGTAACAGTCTGTGCACCTGTGTATTCTTGTAAACCATTTGTGAAACCACTCTTTTCACTCCTTTCACTTTTGTAGATGTGAACAGCTTCAACAGGGCTGGAGAAACTTCTTCCATGTACACACTTTTTTACTGTGGGGAACAGGAAATAATCACCTGAGGCCAGGCCAGGACTCTGTGGACTCCAGGAACTAAATGGCGATGTCAGCTGTGTGGGCAGATACATTGTCATGGTCGAAGTTAGTCCCCTGAACTCCTGTTCTTATCTGCTATTCCTGAAGCTTCCTAAAAACTTTGGGTAGGCACACTGTCGTGTACCACTGTGCAGTGACAGTCCTTTGTTCCTGCAGAGGAACGGATCCAACATGACTGCTTTTGGAGAAGAAAGTTGCTGCTATTTTCTTCCCAGCACTTCAGGGCCCCTTCACCTTTGTTGGTGGATTATCATTAGGAAAAGAAATCCACATTTCTGATGCTTATTCTCTGGACCAAACTAGTAACTCCAGGTTTCATCACCAGTAACGATGTCAGAAGCGCATCTCGACTTCCCTCCATCAGACGTGGCCAGCGTTTCTTCACACCATTCAGTGCGGATGTGCTTTTGCTCATCTGTCAAAGTATGAGGCATCCATCGGGATGAAACTTTACCAACTTCAAGATAATCTTGCAGGATTTTAGACGCCACCAGTGATCCAATCTGTAGTGCCACTTCAGCGTCCTTAAATGTCACTGGATTGTTTTCACGAACCATTTTTCCACAGTAGCAATGTTTTCCTCAGTCACAGCAGTTGCTGGGTGTCCACTCCTTTCCTTATCTCTCAGTAAAATTCGGCCTTTTCTAAATTCTAGAAACCACCAAAAATTGTCACGTGGGAAGGAGAAGGGTCCTGAAAGCCTGTTATAAATGCTCCAAACTCTGAGACTTTAACCCACTTTTAAAATCGTAGAAAATCATCATGCAAAAGTTCTCTCTTCCCATCTACACAGCTATGCCTGAGTGCCTCTCGGATGGAAACAAATGAAGCCCTCCCTGCAACACCAATAAAGTAAGCAAGCTGGAACTCGCATGGGTATCTGAGAGGATGCTGCTGTCAACTGTATTTCTTGGAAATGAAATAATGGACCATAACATAGTCTCTCTCAAAACTTTCATGGTAACCTTCATATACCAGGTTGGGCAATTAGGTTCATGAGCTCATTCTAGAAAAAGTGCTATATACCTCCTTGCTGAATATCACCACAGTCACCTTTAAAGTACTCCACTTGGGAAGATATGCCCCAATGCCAGTGCCTCGTCCCCCCTTCAAAGAAATTGAGGAACTCTTTTTCTGGAAAGATCATTAGAGCTGTCATTGTATGGCACATAAAAACATGCAACAACAATAATGAACACCACTCAGCAAACACTGCCACATGTTGACATAAACACGACTGTGAGACACTAAAATACCAAAGTTAGGAAACCTGCCAACGTTGGTGGCAAGTTCGCAAACTTAATTTTTAGACCTCATATGACAACCGCTCTGATGGTCATTCCAGAGAGTTCCCAAATTGCTTTGAAGGGTGGACTAGGCACCGGCATTGGTATGTAGTTTCCCAAGGGAACTACTTAAAAGGTGATTTTAGTGATTCAACAGTGAGGTGTGTAGCAATTTTTCTAGGATCAGTTCACAAACTTATCAGACCAATGTACGTGTACATTGTGAAATGACTACCACAATCAAGCTAATTAACATATCCATCACCTCACAGTTGTTTTGGGGTTTGTGTGTGTGATAAAAACATAGAAGTTCTGGGGGCAAGACATGATTGCAAGAGGGACTTTACCTAACAAATGCAACCAGTGTAACCTGGCTTATTGTACCCTCAATGAATCCCCAATAATAAAAAAAAATAATAGAAAATCTACTCTCTTGGCAGTTTTTAAGTATATAATATACTATTATTACATATAGTCACCATGTTATACAATAGATCTATAGATTGAATTTATGTAATTTCTAAAATATCAATTTCCCCTCTTTATTAACCTATTTCTGTGAATGAGATCAGTTTTTTCCTAAAGATCCAGTTTGAATCTTTGGAGTTATATATGGTCCCACTTGCTCCTCAAAAAGCATTCCATCACCACCGCCATTCCCATTTAGATGCTTTTTATCCAAGTCCAGACACCCACAAATGCCTGCTGAATGTTTACTCTACCTACACTCTGTCCCTTTCACACAGCAAGGCATGAAAGGAGTATTCCTCAAAACACTTTTATTTCGATGACTGAAACATGATTCTGAGGTAGGAATACGCAACTCCCTCAAATTAACATACTAAGTGGGTATTTTCGAATTGTGGATTAGGAAAGAGACAAAACTGAGCTAAAGAAAAGCTTTCTCTAAGTGAATTGGAGCAAGTGCATACTCCTTTAAGTTTAACAGCTTACGGTGAGAATTGTATGCTTCTTTTATTTAGCATACTGAGATTCCAAGTACTACTCTTCTAATAATAAACCCAGGATAATGCTATCAGACTAATCTTCCTTCATGGTCACTTTTTAACATGTTCTTCTCCTGTTCAGCACTTTTAGGAGCGCTCTCCCTCTCTCCGTCATCCACAGCTTCAAACTCAAACTCCTCGCCTCAGTAGTGCAGGCCTTCTACAAGCTGGTTCTAAGAAACTATTTACTTTTGTCTCTCACCACTGCCTCATTTTTGAACTCTCCACTATGGGCATGCCCAACCTTTGGGGAACTGCTTATTCTTTTTTTCTTTTTTCTTTTTTTAGAGACAGAGTCTCACTTTGTCACCCTCAGTAGAGTGCTGTAGCGTCACAGCTCACAGCAACCTCTAGTTCTTGGGCTGAAGTTGATTTTCTTGCCTCAGCCTCCCAAGTAGCTGGGACTACAGGCGCCTGCCCCTGTGCCCAGCTATATTTTTGTTGTTGTAGTTTGGCCAGGGCTGGGTTTGAACTCACCACCCTCCATATATGGGGCTGGTGCCCTACCCACTGAGCCACAGGCGCCACCTGGAGCTGCTTATCCTTTACTGATTCCACCACTCACCTGACAACCCACATGCTTCTCTGTTTGGTTGATTACTGTCATATATATGGATGTGTGTGTGTATATATGCATATATCCACATACCAAACTAGGTTGGAACTTACCAGAAAACACTTCCTATTCCTTGAATGTCCTACACACGGCAGATAGTCAGTTACTATTGTTCCTGATATGCATAATACATAGTTGCTGTGTAAAATGATGTTACATTTATGTGGCATTTCATGCTTTTCAGTGAAACTTAATGTTTATTCTTTCAAACTCAATCTAGCCAAAACAGCATTCTTTTTTTTTTGGCAGTTTTTGGCCGTGGTTGGGTTTGAACCCACCACCTCTGGCATATGGGGCTGGCGCCCTACCCTTTTGAGCCACAGGTGCTGCCCCAAAATAGCATTCTTAATTTCCTCTTCTCTTCCTAATCTATTTACCCCTCCATTAGGTAAATGATGCCACCGATTATCCCATGGGTCATACCTATCACTCAAAAGTCACTCTGAGTTCTTCTCTGTCCTTCTCATTCTGTATCCTCTGCACCCATGGGCTCTGACAGCTCTAACTCTGAAATTCACCTTCACTTCTCTCCATTGCACTGCTACCTCACTACAACAGTTCCTCGTTGATTTCCTAGATTCCTCTCTATTCTCTACCACCTACTGTCCACACAGCAGCCAGGAGAATCATCTGCAAATATAAACCAGACCTCATCACTCCCTCCTTTCAATCACTCCAACAGTTTCCTGCAACACTCAGAATAAATCCGAATGCTTTACCATGGTCTATCTCTGCATACTGGGCTCCTGCCTACCTTTTCACTTCCAAGTCCTATTATTCTTCCTCTGTATCACCAAGTCTGGACATCATGGTTGCTTTGCTAACCCTGCAACACACCAGGCTTGATTCTGCCTTAGAGCCTTTGTACATGCTGTTTCCTGTGCCTAGAAAACATTCTGCCCCAGATCTCTAAATCTACATTAATCACCAGCCTGCCCACCCTACCACTTTCAACCATATACATTGTATTTCTCTTTTCACTTACCTCTACCTTGCTCATATATTTACTTGTCTATTGATAATCATATCCCCCAAGTCTCCTCAACATGCAGAACTAACTGGCATTTTACTATTGTTTCTCCAATGGCATAATACTTCCTGGCATATAATAGAGATAAATAAATGACTTGAATAAATGAGTAAGTGATTACAATTTATATACCCAAAATCATTTTATCATTTTATAGACAGAGAAACAATTTCAAAACTATTAAATAATTTTACTCGAAGTTACTCAGTATGTTAGAGGTAGGGTCAGAACTCAATCTTCAGGATCTTCAGGATCTAAGCTCAATATTTTAGCTATTATACTATGATGCTAAAATATGATTAGCTTTAAACCACTTTAAATAATTCTTTTAAATGATTAAATCCTTTTAATAAATGTAATATTTTAATAAAGATTCTACTAAAAATCTACTGTTAATTGAACCATTATATCAAACTTAGAACAAGTGAAAAAAATAAATGCTATCCCACATATATATTTTTTCTTTCTTACACATTCTAAAAATACATATTATACTCAGACATTATATATTTACATTTGATAAAATCTAGAATGCAAAGGCAAAGCATCTAATAACAGCTTACATTATACACACACATACAAAGCTTAGATCCTTAGTCCTTTTTATTTTTCTCCCAAGATCACCCTTTTAAATTCCCCATAAAGTATCCATCCCAGAACCTTAAGATGAAGCATTAAGGTATATTTTAAAATTCTGTTAATTTTTTGAAGAAACTTCTTGATGAAACACTATTGTTTAAAAGGTAAACAATAATGTTAGAAGTGCTTTTCTTTCTTTATAAGTTAGAATACAAAAAGCCCTTTTATATATAGTGGCCATAGAAACAATAATATCACTAGAGATGCCCCCTTAAAGGTAGACCCTTGAAAAGATTTAAACATACCCTTTTAAAAGCCATTCATTGATGGGTGTGATTGATAAAAGCTGAAGAAAAAGCCATATTGCTGCTGGGAAGAATGCAAGTGTAAAGATCTGAATAAACAGATGCAGTTTGATATGCACCAAAGCACTGGTCAGCTCCTGGAAAAAGGAAGGACACAAAATAAAGCCAGGTAAGAAAGCTATCTCTGAAAAGACATTGCTACTCACATAACATCACATTAAGTTAGCTTTCCAGTCTTTTCATAGCTGAAATTTTTATCTACAAGTATATGCATATGATACAATTTCATGATGATTATATTTTCGTGTAAATTTTTTGAAGTATTCTAATTTCCTTCAAATATATAATACAGCCTAACAATTCAGACTTGTAATATTCTGGACTAGGACTAAGCTAAACCTTTACAATAGTATAGATTTGAGGATTGTTGACAATATAAGCACACATGTATGTTTATCTGCATAAAAAAATAAATCTTTTAAAAAACTTATAACAGGACCTATCAGATTTAAATTAAATAATCAGTATTCATTATATCAAACCTATCAGGCCTCAATGTGGCAAGATGCTATGGAATCTATAAATAATTGTTTAAATGTTTTCTTCAGTGATAGTCTCTAATTCAAAATAGCTTCCCCTCCATGATCTACTCACTAGATTCTTTGTGAGCATTTGCTGAATACCAGTTATATGCCATGACCTGAGCTTATCATTTTATTTTACCTGTTATCTCATCAAATCTTCATAATAACCCATTTAAGTAGATAATATTGTCTCCATTGCACTGATGAGGAAATTGAAGTAGAGATACTGTCCAGTACAGATCAGAATTAAACTTACTTGGGGCATGCTGCCTCTTATATTGTATGACATTGCTGCCCCAAGAGGGGAACAAATGTACATCAAACATGATAATCCAGGCACATGTTATGAATCTGGTGGCTAAAAAGAATAATTGGTTAACCTTGGGGTTCAAATATATATAAACTTTAAAACATTTGCATTTGAATTAGTGTTATGTGGCTATTTAGTTGAATGAAAACAAATTCAAAGTGCAGTAGAAAAAGTACAGTCCTTTAAAAAAAGCCAGTAGTCATTACAGCATATTCAAAGATGCCAGAGATTCACTGGTTATAAACATTGAACCATAATGGCTCCCTTAGTTGAAGTGAGAGATTCAAGAGATCCTCAATTTCAAGGACATTAGCCTAAATTTATCAGTTTAATAGACAGTAGGTTAACCCAAACTCATTCGCTAATTGCTACTTTCTGAGATCTGTCTCATAGGTTCCCACTATCTCCCTGGGTGGAGACATATAAACAGTTACTTCCTTTTTGATCATATGACATCTCTAATGATATCTAGAGAATTTCTGGCAATCTGGGTCTAATTTAGGACCGCTGGGAGATGTTGGGCCTACCAGAAGCCATATTAGGCCCTCAGATTAAGAAAAAGAAGGTGCTTGTGGCTCAGTGGGGTAGAGTACCAGCCCCATGTACAGAGGGTGGTGGGTTCAAACCCGGCCCCGGATGAATTGCAACAAAAAAATATCTGGGCATTGTGGTGGGTGCCTGTAGTCTCAGCTACTTGGGAGGCTGGGGCAAGAGAATCACCTAAGCCCAAGAGCTGGAGATTGCTGAGAGCTGTGACGCCACAGCACTCTATCGAGGGTGATAAAGCAAAACTGTCTCTACAAAAAAAAAGAAAGAAAGAAAAATAAGCCAACCTTACAATTAATCTGAATTCTTTTTTTGAGACAGAGTCTCACTGTGTCACCCTCGATAGAGTGCCATGGCGTCACAGCTCACAGGAACCTCGAACTCTTGGGCTTAGCTGGGACTACAGGTACCCGCCACAACACCCAAATATTTTTTTTTTGTTCTTGCAGTTGTCATTGTTGTTTAGCTGACCCAGGCTGGGTTCAAATCCACCAGCCTGGGTATATGTGGCTGGCACCCTACCCACTGAGCTAGATAAAACTTGAGCAACAGTAGACTTTACCTAACAAATGCAATCAGTATAACCTAGCTTCTTGTACCCTCAGTGAATCACCAACAATAAAATAAATAAATAAATAAATCTTGAGCAAAAGTAGTTCAGAGAATTATCAACAGTCTTGAAACCAAATTTCGTTTAAATATACTCAGAGGAATATGATAAATACGAAATAAATATTAGCATTTCTAAAAATCATAATAAAATGATTAGCTAAGTCATTTGCTTATAATTCTGATAGGAATAGAAAACAGCATAACTTATCTGAAAAGCAATTTGGGAATACATAACAAGGACTATAATATAATTCACATTTTGGGGCCAGGTGCGTTGGCTCATGACAGTAATCCTAGCACTCTGGGAGGCTGAGGCAGGTGGATTGCCTAGATCAGGATTTCAAGACCAGCCGAGCCAGAGTGAGACCCCATCTCTAAAAAAATAGCCAGGAATTGTGGTGGGCACCTGTAGTCCCAGCTACTCAGGAGGCTGGGGCATGAGGATTGCTTGAGCCCAAGAGTTTGAGGTTGCTGTGAGCCTGTGACACCACAGTACTCTACTGAGGGCGATCAAACGAGACTCTGTCTCAAAAGAAAAAAAAAAGTATATATATAAACATATATATACTTTTATACTTATATACCATATATATATATATATATATATATATATATATATATATATATATATATAATCTGGGTGGCCATAAAGTTTTAAATTGCACATGAACTTGGTGGCCACCCTGTATATACATATAATTCACATTCTGGGGAACCCAAAATTTCATGTCTAGGTATTTATACTAAGAACATAAAAGGCAGTTACAAACATATATACACAGAACTAATCGTCATAGTCACAACATTATCTATTAAAACAAAACCTGAAAACAAATGCCCAAATGTAGGAACATAATTGTTGCAGTTGCCATTGTTGTTTAGCTGGCCCAGGCTGGGTTTGAACCCACCAGCCTGGGTGTATATGGCTGGCGTAAAAGTTAAAGTATAAGCAGATGTTGATGAGGATGTGGGAGTACAGTATCTCGGTCCTACTTCATCAATAAGAGTGTAAACTGGTCTAGCCGATGGAAAGCAATCTGGCAACTCCTTCCTTCATTCAGAAAACACTTAATAAGTACATGCCACCATTCTAGGTACACAACTTAAACTACATATGTCGTTTGACCTGGTAATTCTACTTCCAGGAATTTATCCTTCACATATGTTCCCAAATGTGTGAAATGACATATTTTTAGGTTACCCTTTACAACATATTAGTAATAGCAAAATCTTATAAATGTCCATCAATAAAAGATAAGTAAATCATATTATTACACACCCATACAATAGAATACTATTTGGTATACAAAAAGAACCAAGGTTCTTTAGGTGTTGATATGAAACACTCTACAAGATGTGTTTTTTAAAATAAAATAAGATAAAGCACCAAACATAAAATACTAAAATTTGTAGAGGGATGGATACACATCTGTATGTGTTGCATAGAATATTTTTGGAAAGGTATATGGACGGTATACGGAAATTGTTAACATTAGTTATCTACAGAGAAGAGAACCAGGTATCTAGTGAAAGGATGAAAGGAAGATTTATCATATATATACTTTTCTACCTTTTAATTCTGAACTATGTGAATAAATCATATATTCATAAAAGGAAATAATTATTTTTATTATAAAATATATAGAAAATTAAATAATATCAAACTACACGAAAATTATTATACAACATTACATGAAAAAATATGAGCAAATATATGCGTGTATGTGTATATGTCTGCAAGTTCGTATACACACATACATACATATACAATTTTACTTTTTAAAATGAATATGATGAATATTTTATTTCTAAAAAAATTCTCTATATAAGATATTTTAGGGAGGGTCACGGCGTGTGACACACCTTTTGGGGGTGGGACACAATCATAAAAGGGACTTTACCTAACAAATGCAATTAATGTAACGTGGTTCTTTGTACCTTCAATGAATTCCCAACAATAAAAAAAAAAAGATATTTAGAAAAAAGGACTAAAAATCACATGAATGTTAATAACAATTATTCTTTCTAATCTTAAAAAGGACTAAAAATCACATGAATGTTAATAACAAGTATTCTTTCTAATCTTTCTATAATTAGTAAATATCACTTTTATAATCAGAAAAATGTTATAAAAACTACAATGTAGATAGAAAATGCTAGCTGACTTAACAAATGATAATTACAAATTGATATTGCATCAGAATGTGGTAAAGGACTTAGCAAAATGAGTCCCAACAACCTACCATAGTAGGCCATGAGGGGCTCTTAAACAAAAGGGAAGTGTTTCTAATAAAGGTTTTCATGACTTAAAGAAAAAAACAATGTAGTATCTTTTCCATGTCTTCTTTATACAACCATAAAGATGAAATCCAGTAACAATGGAAAAGAAGAAGCAACTAAACTCTATAAAATCCAAAATAGGATTATTCCATATGATACTATTTCTTTCTTTTTTCTTTCTTTTTTTTTTTTTTTTTTTGTAGAGACAGAGTCTCACTGTACCGCCCTCGGGTAGAGTGCCGTGGCGTCACACAGCTCACAGCAACCTCTAACTCCTGGGCTTACGCGATTCTCCTGCCTCAGCCTCCCGAGCAGCTGGGACTACAGGCGCCCGCCACAACGCCCGGCTATTTTCCTGTTGCAGTTTGGCCAGGGCTGGGTCTGAACCCGCCACCCTTGGCATATGGGGCCGGCCCCCTACTCACTGAGCCACAGGCGCCGCCCGATACTATTTATTTCATAAACCTGGGTAGAATTTAGGACCACATAAATAAATGCCATCAGGAATAATGGAAAAGTTGCCTCTGCATAACAGTTTGTATATTCACATGTAAAACAGGTCAAATTCCATTAAAATAAACTTAAGGAGACACTCCATATACTGTACTGACTATACCAGAGTCTCACTGACAGCATCAAGAATTGCTTAAAGCCAGGGCTCTGACTGGGGCATAGGAATATTTTCATTACATACCAATTTCCTTCCTAACCCTTATTGGACTTCAACTGATTCACTTTCTGAGAGTCAGGCTCATAGCTCTGGGCTTGAAACAAGCAGCGTAAACCCAAGTTAAGAATTTGCCATATTTACTTTTCAACTAATGAGATTTAAAAAAAAAATACTCTGTTTAGAAAAATAAACATGTATATATTCTGCCCCACTCAGGACCCATTTTCAGGCCTTGAGTCTCCTGCTCATCTTAGTTTCCATTCCCAGGGCCAAGCCTAGTGCCTGTAGCCATGGCGCTTAATTGGTATGTATTTAAATGAATTGCCCCTACCACAGTCTGTTATGTGACAAACCTTCTGAAACTGCAGGTTTGAAGTTAGCTAAATGTAAAATAAATTTTAAATGTGACCTTATTTCACTTCAACAAAACATAATCTCAGAAACCAATTTCAACAGGTATTTCAAAAATGAATTATCAACTGTCATAAAGCTGAAGATGTAGCATTGCATTAGTACAGTGTCCTTTATAATTTTTACAAATAAGTGAAACAAATTTTAGAATACACATCATTAAATAAACGTATGAGTAATACCGTAGAAACATTCAATATAAATAAACTTGAATAAGATCAACATAAATGCTTCCAAATAAACTTAATTCAATAATAATTTACAGTCTTCTGTATGCAAAAATCCACTATCCTAAGACCTCATAAGATACACAAATCATAGTCCATGCTGCAATTAATTTAGTATTACTACCTAGAAAACAAATAACAAGATTACTACCTTCTAATTTGTAAGTTAGGTTACCCAGGAAATTAGTAGAGCTTAGAGATGGCTTAATACCATACAATGATGCAATCTAGGACATCTTAAGTTAAATGGCTTTTGAAAATGACTTGATGGGAGCTCCAGTGGCGCAATTTAGCTCATGGTACTTACATGAAAATGACTTAACGTATTAGTCTGAAAGGGCCTTTGATGGAGGAAATAGCTTTGATGGTTACTTAGATACCATGATAAACCAGGAGATCAAGGCACTTCATCATTACATCCAAATTAGTGGGATGACTCGGAACGTTTCTTAGGTGCTTACAAAAGAAGTTGGTCCTCAGAGAAATGCTGAAAGCTGTGACATTCTTCCTTCTTTAATTCCTACATCCCACAAAGTTGGCTGCTTTACAGAATAGCATTAAGTAAGAAGTGAAGGAGAGAAATCAAGTCTCTTGCCAGCTTTCCTATGTCATAAGTAACAGCTGTCGCCATTAAGCAGCCACTAGACATAGTTGGAGCAACGTCCCAAGAAGAGGACTTAGATAAGGCAGCTGTTCCTCAAAGAACATAAGCCAAGTGCAGCAGGAAGACCTCCCAGTAACTATCCTCCTGCATCACTCTGCCTCACATTGGAGAACCAATATTAGAACTCGGGTATTGACAGAAAAAGCTTGTACCCAATAACCACTAATCATGGTCCTCTCATATCAATATTCTTTACAAAAACTGGGATTTGACATATTTAGGAAATCCCATCCTATTCCACTTTTTCCAGAAGAGCAGTAATTAGTAAGAATACTTACAATTCCTGAAACAAAATTCATCAGTTGTAGACACTACACACTAATCCTACATGTATCAAAAAAACTCCCCCAAAAAGATTCATATCAACATACAGAATACATAAATTCAATAAAATAATATTTTTCCATCTTGCTACTAGGGTGATCTAAGGAAAAGGTAACTAAATTAGTGTTCATTCAAATCACAATGAACCAGAATGAATAATGCTGAGCCAGAATGTTAAGTTTTAAAACCATTTTCAAAAAATATCCTTCTTACAGTAAGATTTCCCTATCTACATAAGAATAAGCCCATTAGAATAACTTTATGTAATTTCTTCAAAAGCAAATGGTTATTTCTTCTCTTTTTTTCTTCTATTGTAAGTCAAAAGAGACTCTTAAGATCTACTTGTTTTTCTCTCCCATGTGAAAAAATATTTAGATTTCTTTACTTCCAAGAAAAGCCTAGGTTCAGTGAAACCTGGATCAGTAAATAACATTATCCATATTGGCTATATGAGATTTGGACTTGGCATGAAAAAATACCAATATTTAAATTAATTAGTTAATTATTAATTATTTATTAATAGATATGCTAAGGAAGGATATTTTAAAAATAAAAATTACTTAAAAGTTATGACAAAATAAGCAGTATTTGAACAGCATGGGTCCTGGGGAAAAAAGATAGATCCACAGAAGTTATAAAAACCACAACTAAACAACAGCTCAAACGTGCCCAAGCACAATAGTCACCAGGGTAGGAAGACATGAAAATGCTTCAGTTCAATCATGTATTAAAAACATACTCATTATAACCATATCCTCAGGGTCCATGCTGCTAACCATAAAGTTTTTATAATATGCATATGTAGAAATGAAATAAAAGTCCTTTGCACACAAGGCTACAAGTCCTTCAAGATAACCTGAAGTCCAAGTTATCTTCTGTCACAGGGAAACCTTCAGATTATAGCTAATTATAGCTATAACTGCCTTTGTGAAAGGACTGTGAAATTTCAAGTACAAATTAAATTTTTCTCCCTGCTTTTCATGTGCCCCACCGGTGATAGTACCTCCGTTTTTAATGATAGTCCACTGTTAAAGAATATTGTTGCAACAGCAATGCAGGATACAGTTATTTCTGGCTTCAGTGGTCCTAAAAAGAGAAAAATGAGTTATTGTTAGAAAAAATTTCCAGTAGATAACTTGGTATAAAAGTAGAATCTATTACAGGACAACAAATGGCACTTTCCATTTTAGTGTTGCCTCTAGTGTCCTCTCCTGACAGAGGTAAGCTTTTGTGTAACGTAGCTAACTCCAGAGAGGATTTTCCAAAGGGCAAAGACCACGGCTGTCTGGTTTAGCATAGCATCCTCAGACCAGAAAATCAGCACATAGGAAAGCAGGAAGGTAACATAATTCAATGCAGGTGCTAATTATATCTATCATGGTATCAGTGCTTATATAACAATCAAAATACCTCTGAATCCAAAGAAGAGAATCAATGGAAGGAAGTTCCCTTCTCTTTAGCAACTATTAGTTTCTTACTTCTTCCCAGAAATAAAAGCTTATAATCATGCATGTACTCAGTATTCATTCTAAAAATACTTATTGAGCACTTACTATGTGAATGAGATAATACATATAGAGTACTTAATAGTATATTGCTATGATTATAATTACTATTAAATTGTTCCAGGCCCTGGGGATACCATGATGAATCAGACAGGCCTGGTCCTTACCCTCCAGGAAATTGGGTTATTTCCACCGCAAATGTGTCAGTACTGTGAGAACAACAGGGGCAATCCTGACATTTAAAGTATCATTTCTAACTTGCATATAGTTGGGTTTAAAACTTAAAATATTATCCAAAGAATATTCTTTTTTTTTTTTTTTTTTTGTAGAGACAGAGTCTCACTTTATGGCCCTCAGTAGAGTGCCGTGGCATCACACAGCTCATAGCAACCTCCAACTCCTGGGCTTAGGCGATTCTCTTGCCTCAGCCTCTGGAGTAAGCTGTGGCTACAGGTGCCCACTATTTTTTTCTTGCGGTTGGGCCGGGGCTGGGTTTGAACCTGCCACCCTCGGTATATGGGGCCAGCGCCCTCCCCACTGAGCCACAGGCACCGCCCCCAAAGAATGTTCTTTTAAAAGACGGAGGTCTAAAAAACTGACTTTTACACTTGTATGAGGTCTATCAATTATGTTCATGAACTCGTCCTAGAAAAAGTGCTACATTCCTGAATATCAATTATTACAGTCACCACTGAAGTACTCCCCTTGGGAAGCTATGCACCAATGCCAGCCCCTAGTCCACACTAGGTCCACCAGCAATTTTGGAACTCTTTTTCTAGAATGACCATCAGAGCTACCATTGCATGGCACACAAAAATAAGCAAAAATAATGAATGTCACTCAGCAAGACACCACTACATGTCAATTCAAACACAGCTGTGAGACACTAATATACCAAGGTTATGAAACCTTACTGAGTTGTTTGTACAGTGCTGCCAACATAAGAACAAGGTGAAGGGTAGACTAGGTGCTGGCATCAGTGTATAGCTCCCCAAGGGGAGTACTTGGAAGGTGACCATAGTGATACTCAGCAAGGAGGTATGTAGCACTTTTTCTAGGATGCGTTCACAAACTTAATTGTCAGAACTGTATATCAGTGATTCTCTTGCAGTGACAATTTGGCTTCCCCACAGACATTTGGCAATGTTTGAAAACTTTCTTTGGTTATTTTCACTTGGGGATATGGTGTGCTACTGGTATCTAGTGGGTAGAGATCAGGAATTCTGATATACATCCCAGAAGGCACAGAACAGCCCCTCCAACACCAAACTCCCATGTTTAAAATGTCAATAGTGCCAAGGCTGAGAAATCCTGATATATACCAGCATGTTACAATCCAAGATCTTCTCATACTTGACACTCTCTACAGTGCTCTTATACTGGATTGAGTAGTGTCCAGCTCCAAAATTAATGTCCGGTCCACCAGATTTTGTGAATATGACCTTTTTTGGAAATAGGGTCTTTGCAGATGTAATCAAGTTAAGATGAGGTCTTGTTGAATTAAGAGTAGTTGCTAATTCAGTGACTGGTACTCTTATAAAAAGGAGAAAATTTGGACACATAGACACGTACACAGGGAAGGTACCATGAGAAGACAGAGGCAGAAAATGGAGTTATACTTCCATAAGCCAAGGAATGCCAAGGATAGCTGGCAACCACCACAGGCTACAAGAGGCAAGGAAGAGTTCTTCCCCAGAGCCTTTGGAGGACATCTTGACTTCAGACTTTTGGCCTCCAGAACATGAGAGAATAATTTTCTGTAGAATTATGCCACCTGGTTTGTGGTAAATTGTCGCAGCAGCCCTGAGAAACTAATACATCCCCTAAATAAAACAAGACCATAATCACAACTCCTCCATACCCTCAAACCCTCCACTTACTCAGTAAATGGACAGAAGACCAAGCTCAGGAAGAAAAAAATCACCATTTATGCATTCAACAAATATTTACAAATATCTACTACGTCTTAGGCATTTGAGGTAGAACAGTGAATAAAAGAAACAAAGTTAATTATACTCTACTCTTAATAGATTTGACATGTACCCTTGCAATATACACCATAGGTGAGGTCCCACCCATTACTCTCCTTCCACCAACCTCCTCCCTCCCCTCCTTCTCTTCTCTCCTTCACTGGGGACTATAGTTGTGTTTTATCTTTCATATGAAAGCGCGGGTGATTATATATTGATTTCATAATAGTACTGAATACACTGGATAGTTTTTCTTCCATTCTTGAGATACTTTACTAAGAAGAATATGTTCCAGTTCCATCCATGTAAACATAGAAGAGGTCAAGTCTCCATCTTTTTTTAAGGCTGCATGATATTCCATCATATACATATACCACAATTTGTTAATCCATTCATGAGTTGATGGGCACTTGGGCTGCTTCCATGACTTGACAATTATGAATTGGTTAAGCGGAGAGTATAAATGTCTTAACACAATAATTAAGTGAAGTGAAGGTTATGTTAACCAGTTTGATGTAAGCATTCCAAATGGTATATAAAATCAGCATATTGTACCCCATAAATGCATTAATGTACACAGTTATGATTTAATAAAAAAAATTAAGAGGTAAAAAAGAGATAGAAACAAAGATGTCCTTAAACTTTGAGATAAATAAATGCTTGGCGTTTACATAAACCATTTGCTGAGATGGGAGAAAAGGGAGCAAAGGGGAGAAGGCAAGTGCAAAAGGCATTCCGTTGGGGGCATAAGGTTATTCAAAAACTGTTAGAAAGATGCATTATTTCTAGACTCGTGAGCGAATCTGTCTCAGCAGCTAATAACTACTAGAAGCATTTATAAGTATTTCTAATAACTAATTGAAGTAGTTATTTCTTCAACAGCTGAGGAGGGTGATTCAGGAGCAGATTTTAAAGTAAGTGGATTTGGGAAGAAAACACAGTAGAACTTCTATAGGTTGACTGCCCAAGGGACTGTAACAAACTGGTCAACACACAAAGGCAGTCTACATAATAAACTAGGCCTACTGCACTGATAGGTACACATGCATGTCTGGTCTGTGAAAATTAGGTCAATTTAGGGAGGAGGTCAACTACAGAAGTTCTACAGTTATTTCCCACAAACTGTAAATGACCTGATTTTTTTTTTTTGAGACCCACGAACTGTAAATGACCTGATCTTTTTTTCTTTTTTTTTTTTGAGACAGAGTCTCAAGCTGTCACCCTGAATACAGTGCTGTGGCGGCACAGCTCACGGCAACCTCAAACTCTTGGCCTTAAGCGATTCTCTTGCCCCAGCTTCCCAAGTAGCTGGGACTACAGGCGCCCACCACAACGCCTGGCTATTTTGTGGTTGCAGTTGTCATTGTCATTTGGCAGGCCAGGGCTGGATTCAAACCCTCCAGCTCAGGTGTATATACCTGGCACCTAGCTGCTGAGCTACATACGCCAAGCCAAATGACCTGATTTTTAAAAATTTGTATCATTTTCAGTTTCCTCCAATCCCCTGCTTTTAATGAGACTTTATTATTCTTGAATTCTTTATTATTCTATCATTGTAGTTTCATCCACAGTGGTGCCTCCAGAATTTCTACATATGAAGGGTAAGAATTAGGAATATGGTAGCAAATGAGAGCTCAGGGACATGTCCAGAGATGCATCTCCACAGCAAACACATAACATATTACTTTGGAAAATGAAAACATCTACCTTAATTGACCAACTTTACTCTTTAAGAAGCTAACTTCATCCACACTACACACACACATAAATACATATAAATATTAACTAATTAGTATTAATTCAATGGAAGAATTCCTGACTTTTCATGTTTTAAATCCTAGAGAGGGAGTATACACCTTATGTTTTAGATACACATCAAAATAACTCTAATCCACAAAAGGACATGAGCAAGGATATTCCTGGACTGCCTACAATGCATCTTTTAGGGGGAAAGAATAATTAACTTTTTTGGCTCAGCGCCTATAGCTCAGTGGCTAGGGTGGCAGCCACATAACAGTGGAGCTGGTAGGTTCGAATCCAGCCAGGGCCTGCCAAACAACAATGACAACTAGAACCAAAAAAAAAAAAAAAAAAAGAAATAGCCAGGCGTTGTGGTGGGCGCCTGTAGTCCTGGCTTCTTGGGAGGCCAAGGCAAAAAAATTGCTTAAGCCCAAGAGTTTGAGGTTGCTGTGAGCTGTGACGCCACAACCCTCTACTGAGGGCAACAAAGTGAGACTGTTCAAAAAAAAGAATAATTAATTTTCATTCAGAGAAACCCAAGGCCCCTCTAAGACACAATCAACTGAGAGGTTAACCGATAGCCCAAGGTGATAACGCAAAACTAGAAGTTACCTAGGGCAAAAATAAAACTTAGTGAATATTTACGCAGAGGTAAGAGTTGAAACTAAGATATAAAAATGATATGCATCCCCTCCCCAACCTAACAATTATATCCACTAAGTCACCAAAATAACCAGATACTGATCTTGAGATGGCTATAAAGCTCAAATTGGAAATGTGTATCTACTTTTGCATTAAACATAAAAGAATAAAATGTTTATGATCAAAATGGAATGGGGAGTCACAATCAAAAGAAAAATCTGCCATAAAAATGAAGCAATTTTTGGACTCCAAAGCTCATGCTTTTTAATAGTAGGAAAAAACAAAATGTTTAGGAATACTTAAGAATGCAAGGTAGCCGGGCGTTGTGGTGGGCGCCTGTAGTCCCAGCTGTTCGGGAGGCTGAGGCAGGAGATTCGCTGAAGCCCAAGAGCTAGAGGTTGCTGTGAGTCCTGTGACATCATGGCACTCTACTGAAGGCGGTAAAGTGAGACTCTGTCTCTACAAAAAAAAAAAAAAAAGAATGCAAGGAACTATTACCATTTCACAAAAGCCACTTATCACCAAGGTAAACTTTATCTCCAAACCTACTCTAAAATAGTCTAGGATATTCATGCTAGTCTATTTAAGGTTATGGTATGTTTCTGGTCATGATTTTTAATGAAAAAACAAAGCAGTTTCCTTTTTAGGATTAATGTCTTATTAACAGGAATAATTAAAATGCAGGTGGAAATGAAAACCTCAGTCTGTATTTCCAAAGAAGTAAACTTTCCCTTCCTGAGAACTAACTGCACAGTGCTGAACTCCCATAAACTATAAAGTGTGCAATAGCTCAGGGCTTCCCTAAGTCACACCGGAACAGACTATCATATTTACATCTACCATAAACTATAAAGTGTGCAATAGCTCAGGGCTTCCCTAAGTCACACCGGAACAGACTATCATATTTACATCTACCATGGCTTTTGAATTTCAATCTGCTTTTCTATATGTAAATAAAATTCAACTTATTAAAAGCAACAGAGAACTAAGAACTAAATTATCTAAGCTTCTGCCCCTTTGGATAGTTATTCAATATCTATAATTTAGGGTTTCCATGTGCCAATTTAGGTATCCATGTGTGTGATACTTTAAGTATAGAAGTCTCATACCTGAAAATAGTATAGTCATTAAGGAGTTAATCCAAGTAAAGGTGAGGTGAGCATCTTAACAACTAATTAAAAACTACAAAAAATTGTCCTGTTTAAAAGAATGCCTAAAAATATTGTCTGATTGAAAATTGTCCAATGTGAATGCATTAAAAATCACACATTCCCATTGTACAAAGCCCACAAATGGAAACTTTTGACTAAAAGTTACAAGCCAAAAGAGGTCCTTTAGAACACTCTAAAGAGCAGGCTATAACACTAATATTTTCAGCCACCACTCCTCTCCTGGTTCCTAGATTTTTGTTGTTTTATCTAGAGGACTGTGTGAACAAATGAAAACCTGAAAGAGCCAATCCTTTCAGATGGATCCCAAGTGTCTAACTGTGTTTAAATTTAAAATAGAGCCAAGTGACAATTTGCTGACTGTGGATCAACACACACACAGAGTCCTCTGAAAACCCACACCTTTTTATCTTTGGGACTTTTGGGGCTCACCTGAATCAACCAATCAGAGTTCACTTGACTCAAAGCTCAGCTACATTTACCAATCAAAACTAAGCAAGTTTCAGTATTTTACTTGCATAAATAGATCTGATTGAGTACTTGGGGTGGGAATTTTTGCTATAAAACCCAAGCCTTCCCTTTGCTCTCCGGCGCACCGTCTTTTATACCAAAGGTTGTTTGTGTCTTTTTGGTTTGCAAACTAGTCACTGGAATAAAGTCTTTTTTCTCCAAATTCCCTGTCAGATAATTCTTGTTCACAAGTGAAAGTGTGATTTGGTACTATTTGGAGATTTGTTTTTATTTATGAGGGTCAGGTGTGAAGGTCAATTCAACATGCTTTCTTGTGCCCAAGAGTTTGAGTTTGTTGTGAGCTAAGACCCTATGGCACTCTACTGAGGGTGACAAAGTGAGACTCTGTCTCAAAAAAAAAAAAAAAGTTCAACAGAAGCATCAATAACTTAGTTTCATAGCCTACGAAGGAAATCCCAAACAATTGTTCATTTAACTTCTGGTTTCAAAAAAAGTGACTTTTACACATAGACAGCTATCAAAGAAATCATATTAATACATTCTAATATTAGCTGATTTTACTCTGCTCCTTTGGGCTAAAAAATCAGGACATGGGAAATGTCTTTATTATATAAATGCCCTTCTATATAATGGTTATTCATTTTCAGTAATATTTTTTTGCCAGAAACATTAGTATAGATTTTGCAACTGATATGAAGTTAGGGGGAATCCTGGTCCCAGTGCTTCCTCTTCCCCATACTAGATAACTTAACCTAGAGTGAGCCACCTGGCCTCAGGCTTCATTCAGTATCCTCAACTGTAAAAGAAGCATGTTGGCTTAACATACTTTCAAAGTCCCTTCCAGCTCTTAACGTTCTGTTCTTTTAGAATTAAAGAATCAATTGTCCTATATTAATGGCATAAAGACTAGTAAATGAGTAACAGTTCTAAGATACAATAATGTACCAAAACTTCAATAAGCAGAGTCCAAGGGAACAAATAACATTGCAGAATCTATCTCACACATGCAGGAAGACCTCAGGGAAATCATTCAGCATTCAACAATCTTTCTTCCCACAGAGCATATACTCAATACATCGTGTACTAAGATGAATACAGAGGAACAAAATTTTAAAACAACAACAACAACAACATAACTTTAATCTCCACAAATTTTGCTTAAATGATTCTTTTAAGAATGTTCCCATAGGTTCAGTGCCCGTAGCTCAATCAGCTAAGGCGCCAGCCACATACACCAGATCTGGGGAGTTCCAATCCAGCCCTGGCTTGCCAGACAACAATGACAATTACAACCAAAAAATAGCCAGGCGTTGTGGCGGGCGCCTGTAGTCCCAGCTACTTGGGAGGCTGGGAGATTCGCTTAAGCCCAGGAGATGGAGGTTGCGGTGAGCTGTGACATCACGGCACTCTACCCAGGGCGACAGCCTGAGGCTCTGTCTCAAAAAAAAAAAAAGAATGTTTCCATAAACTACTGCTAGATAGAGGAACTGGAGGCAGTCAGGGGAGAAGGAACCACTACTATTCTCCTGAGAGATCATTCTCGTCCATCATGCTTTAACAAAAATGTACAAATAACTTCTAACATCCTCATGAACACTCCCTACCATAAAGACGGTGTGTTCGTTTCTGTTCTTAATTGCCTGTTGTATGACTTCCCCATTATACCCGTCAATAAGTTTAGAAACTGACAAGGTCAAAAGACGAATGAACTGAAGAAATTCAATTAATGTTTGTGAAAAGTAGGACAAGATTGTCTAAAGGTGAGGGGAGCATAAAAAGCTATTTCTAGTATTCCCACTAGTCCCCATCACCCCAATATAAAGTTCCCGCTATTCAAAGATTTGAGTATGTTTTTAGGCCATCTACATTTCCTTGCCCTAATACACACCACACAGTCTGTCTAACACAGGCTGTATTTGTTAGACTGCTAGCCTAGCAACTGAACCCCAGCAGCACACGGAAGTAGTGTCCTGTAATGAAAGGGCGGCGCCTGTGGCTCAGTGAGTAGGGCGCCGGCCCCATATACCGAGGGTGGTGGGTTCAAACCCAGACCCGGCCGAACTGTAACAACAAAAAAATAGCCGGGCGTTGTGGTGGGCGCCTGTAGTCCCAGCTGCTCGGGAGGCTGAGGCAAGAGAATCACATAAGCCCAAGAGCTGGAGGTTGCTGTGAGCCATGTGACGCCACGGCACTCTACCGAGGGCAGTAAAGTGAGACTCTGTCTCTACAAAAAAAAAAAAAAAGAAAGAGCGCAACGGGTCAGTCGGGCTAGGAGTTTCTGGAGCGCCAGCAACTGCAGCAAATCATCACTCTCCGATATGTGGGCCACAAAATCTGAGTTCAGGGCGGGGGTGCCACTTTTGTTTTTTTCCTTGACGTTTTTATAAGGTGGGGGCGGGGAGGAGTTGGAAGTAGATTAGATAAAGTCCACTCCATGAAGTCCTGGCTAGCTAGAGTCCCTTGGGATAGGATGCTACTTTGAAGGCAAGAGGAATAAGTTTAATTCTCTATAACCTCACACCTTAACACTGATAAGAGTTATTGTTCGCGGAAAAGGCTACCTGTGCTCAAATTCCTTTGTCCCATTCCGAATTACAAGTTTTCCCTGGGGTTGGTAAATTGGAAAATCAGCAAAAGGGCCAAGGGCTGGCCAGTGCCCCCGAGATTGGCAAGCACTTGCCAATTATGGTCATCCCTCCTTTCCAAGATTCATATATTACTTCTGAAGCGGGGACCGAGGGGGAGCCGGAGAGGTGCAACACTTACCCCCATTCACCCCTATGGATGGCTCCAGCTTAGCTGCGGCGATCGCCAGTACTATTCCGACCATGAACCATTCTTTCTTCATTCTCTCCAGCAGCCTCGTTTGTTAGGGTGGGTGGGTTTTGTTAATTTGTTTGGCTTTTTTTCTTTTCAAACTGCGATTGCTCAATCCCCGGGGCGTCTCCACACTTTCCTCAGTCCCTGCAGACATGCAGCAGAGCAAGTCAAATTGCCACTAGTAAACTAAAGACCTGGGGGTTGCTCCGGCGGCTTTGAGAAAGGCTGGGAGTAGTAGTATCCAGTGACAGGAAAGTCTCACAGAGCGCCGCCATCACTACCCTATGGTTCCTAATAGACGCGCGTAGCGACGCTGCACTTTTGACCGCGGGCTCGCAAGGGCAGATATACCGAAACAAAGTCTTAGGTCAAGCCGGCAAACGCAAGCTATCGGGGAAGTTAAGGCTGGCTGTTGGTTGGGGCCGATAGACCTACCGCCGTCAAGACCTGCACAACCTTCTGAATGACAGGGGCGGGAAAGAGCCTTACAACGACGTAGCACCAGGCTTCATTGAGAGCTCTGCCTCAACAAACCTTTACAGAACAGCCGCCCGTGTGTCTGGAGTATACCCCACAGAGTATATCCCCATGGAGAGCCTCTTTTTTGCTCGGCCATGGGTCCGAGAAGAGCTAGCGTGGACTTGGAGGCGAAATTTTTCTATCGGAGCTGCTGCAGCACCATGCAGGGTTTTTTTTGTGTGTGGCGCGCTTCTTCAGACCATTACGGCGTTTCCCCGACAACGCCATTGACTTGTGCGCTGGGGGAGGGGAGGCCGCTCTTCGCCACCGGGTTCCCAAGCCCGCAGCCGGAGTTTGTGGCGCTCCGCAGACAGCGCGGGGAAGGATCTTCCTCTTTGGTTTTTTTTTTTTTTATAATTATTATTATTATTTTTTATTTTTATTAAACCATAGCTGGGTACATTAGTATGATCGTGGAGCACCATACACTTGGTTCATAGATCGTTTGACACATTTTCATCACATTAGTTAACATAGCTTTTGTAGCATTTTCTTAGTTATTTTGCTAAGACCTTTACATTCCACATTTACTAGGATTCACATATACCCTTGTAAGATGCACCACAGGTGTAACTGTAGTCCAGGTTGGATTGCAAATTGGACCGGGCTGGCGCTCACGTTTGCAGGACCGCTGCTCTCCAAAGTCCTAACCCCAAGGAGGGCTGGCCGGACCTTGCCAGCTTTTGTCGGCTGTGGGTGGGGGCTTGGCCCAGATCCCCGCCGCTCCTGGGTTAACACCTGCCAGCGAGAGTGGAGGGAATTGTTAGAGTGGGCGGGCATGTCTTTCTTTGGGGGCGGTAAGTGAGTCTTACGAACGAAGCTACCCAGGTTGGGAGAGAGGTCTACCGGCGAGTCCCAGGGACACGTGGGTGCGCCCTCTCGCTGGACCCCCAGAGCTGACCCACCCATGTGACAGGAATATTCTACGAAGGAGGCAAGGAGTCCAAAGCAAAGTTGTGAGGGACTGAGTCTGAGGGGTAGGGGGGTCCTGCATTTCCTTGTCCTTCTTGCTAAATTCTAACCGTCTTCCAGTTTATTCCTTGAAGTGTTTTGTGGCCACCGGTGACATTGATACATAGTTTTATAAATGTACTTTCTACCCGTACACCGGCAGGAGCATCAGCGTCTTCCCTCTGATGCACCCAAATAAGGAAAAAGACTATTACGTGACAGTTTGAAGTAGCGTGGTATCTTCCACTTAAATGGTTAAATATTGAACTTGAGGTTTGGAAGGGATTGTTTAGTGATGCCAGACGTTAATCTTGTGTTTATTCAAAGTTTGAAAGAGACTGACCATGCAATTTCCTCCTATTTGGCTTTATCTTGATGACATGACTTCCTAATCCAAAAACTAAGGCACCATAAGCCTTTGTGCCACTGGTTGTAAGTTACACAGCACCAAGTGTCATGTAATTATGCGTCCAGTAACATAAAAGTTAATCTAAAGATAAAAAGAACTTGATAAGGGAGTCACAGGTGACATTAAACAACTTACCCTGAAAAGGGAGAAGCAAATGAGGTGTGATAAAATTTGATGTTAGTTAATCAGGCATTCACAAGATAAGTGGATACATGAAGGATAGTTTACAACACAATTATTATTTTCTGATGGTAATTTCTTAGTAGGTTAAAGAGTCATACATCTTAGTCATTGAAGGAATAATTTTACATTAAAAGATCTTTAAACATATTTACTGAAATTGAACTGGTTTAAATTTATGGCTGTTCAAAGAGTCTTGTTTACTATTATATTTAGAGCAGACTCCACCTCACAGAAAGATTTTTTTTGTTTGTTTTTAATGGTACTTAAAGAACATAAGATAACTCTGAATTCTATCCTGTTAATGCGTATGGTAGTTTACTGAGGCTGCTGTAACAAATAACCCAAACCTGGTTGCCTTCAAACAACAGAAATTTATTCTTTCACAGTTTTGGAGGACAGAAATTCAAAATTAAGATGTTGGCAGGGCCCTGCTCCTTCAGAAGGCTATATGGGAGAACCCTTCCTTACCTTTTAACAGTTTGTGGTGGCGCATTCTTTAACTTTCTTGGCTTGAGGCTACAGTGCTCCAATCTCTGCCTCTGTCTTCATAGTTCAAACTTTGATTAGGGAATTTCTCATAAATCAATGTTAAATATACAAAATAGTCACAAGAAGGTAAGGGTTACCTCTAGTAATAATTATGCTGTGGCTTCCCAAAGTTTCTTTTTTTTTTTCCTTTCTAAATGAAATTATATTTTTATAAAAGAAAACCCCTAAAAAGGCCTTCATGTAAATCATTTCTTAAAGAAGAAGTTCACATTTCTTTCTCTCTCCGCCTTTCCGCCTTTCTATAAACTAAACATGTAAATCCATGATTTTTTTGTGATCCTTACAAATAATTTATTTCCATGCTCTTGAAGGCCGAGAAATATTAGGCTGTTTTCACTATTTTTTTACATTTTGGGAGTTACTAGTAGACTTGATACATGTATTTTCCGTGAAGTTATTATCTCCTGTTGTATACCTACATAATTTTTTTTTTATAAATATATCATAGCTGTGTATAATAATGAAATCATGGGGCACCATACACTGGTTTTATAAACAGTTTGACACATTTTCATCACACTGGTTAACATAGCCTTCTTGGC
Organism: Nycticebus coucang; assembly: GCF_027406575.1. Classification (NCBI taxonomy): domain Eukaryota; kingdom Metazoa; phylum Chordata; class Mammalia; order Primates; family Lorisidae; genus Nycticebus; species Nycticebus coucang. The sequence goes on along the minus strand of NC_069800.1, from coordinate 4,375,565 downwards.
ATTTTCTTAGTTATTGTGTTAAGACAATTATATTCTGCATTTGCTAAGTTTCACATGTACCCTTGTAAGATGCACCGCAGATGTAATCCCACCAATCACCCTCCCTCTGTCCATCATCCCCCCTACCCTCCCTCTCCCCCTTCCCCATATTCTTAGGTTATAACTGGGTTATAGCTTTCATATGAAAGCCATAAATTAGTTTCATAGTTGAGCTGAGTACATTGGATACTTTTTCTTCCATTCTTGAGATACTTTACTAAGAAGAGTATGTTCCAGCTCCATCCATGTAAACATAAAAGAGGTAAAGTCTCCATCTTTCTTTAAGGCTGCATAATATTCCATGGTGTACATATACCACAATTTATTAATTCATTCATGGATCGATGTGCACTTGGGCTTTTTCCATGACTTAGCAATTGTGAACTGAGCTGCAATAAACATTCTGGTACAAATTCAAATTAATACATTCCTTTTGAAAGGATGTTTGGAGAAAACTTAGAGATCTAAAAATAGATCTGCCATTCAATCCTATAATTCCTCTACTAGGTATATACCCAGAAGACCAAAAATCACATTATAACAAAGATATTTGTACCAGAATGTAAATCCATAATTTAATATGTGAGTGATCATGGAGATTCACTGAAAGGCAGATTGGTGCAGTGTAACATTATCTCAAGCAATGTGCTTCCAGCTGTAAAAATGAACTAAAAAATAAACAATATCCTGAAAGATGCAGGGAAATTATGAAGCTAATGATTTCCCAAAAGGAAAAGACAATGTGTAAATGGCAGAGGAGTGGGTGATCTAAATAAAAATTCTACATTATGCATTCTGAGTTATTATTTGAGAAGCCACACTGTCAGCAACATTTTATCATGTTGCTAATAAGCTACAGGTAGCTGAAAGGGAAAAAATAATACTATTTTATCTTTTCCATGCCCCCCAGAAATCTTTTCAAAACTGTAATTGTCTTGCTAAAATGGTAATGCTAAAATCTGATGTACGTTTTTCAAATAAGTCATTACATTTTTTGCATGACCTATACTTCAAAGCATATACTGCTTAAAAATCTCAGTAAATACTGTATTTGAATTTACATACAATTTTGATGAACTTTTTCCTTGATATCATGTAAGAATACCTGAAAATAAGATACCAGTAAAACACAGTCTCTATAGAAATTGGCTGCATGAATTCTAAAATATTTAGTTCTATACAGGCAACACCATCTGTCTCAATAGTTTAAATCAAACACATTCAAAACTATCCAACCATCACTCTAAACAATTCAATAAAGAATTCTGAATAAAGTCAGAGAACTCCAAGACATTCAAGATTTTAAAATGTATTTCGGAGAAGAAAGCTTTTACCCCCAAACCCAGCCCAGCTCTGAGAGAAGGTGGTGGCGCTTTCCCAATTCTCCCTCATGGGCCTCTAGGACTTACCATTGCCCAACACAGCTAAACAATATAGAAAACAGCACACAAGCAGTATGTCTGCTAAACATATCCCACTGTTGAGAGGGTTTGCAAAAGTTTATTTTTAGAAGATAAAGTAGCCATTACACAATGAAATGTCATAATGTGAAAGCACTGTGCCAACGGTTCCCTATTTTTTTCCAAATCAGGACATGACAAATTCTCTCCAGCTTTAGAAATATCTCATTCATTTGCTTGCTCTCTTGGTAATATCCAATGCTTGTATAAACTCAACTCCAATGTACGAAGTGTTTGCTTTTATCAGAGCATTCATTGAGCAATAAAATGTTTAAGCTTGTTCCTAAAGCATGTAACCAGTAAGGGTTATTTTTTTTTTTTCACTCTACATACCCATGCCCAGTATCAACTAGCTGAATCTAATTTTGAAGTAAAAAATAGTGTTTTTTCAGGAATCCATGTGATTGATTGGACTTATCCGTTCCTGAGGAAGGGGTAGGGTAGCCATAGTGAAAAGTAAAGGGAGCTCCCATTTATTTTCTCAAAGTGTAACAGCATGAGCTGATGAAGGAAGTGAAGTCCTCTCCTGGGCAGGACTCCACAGGAAATCCTCTCACAGGTCACAGTAAGGGCCAACAAAGCCTCAGCGAATCACTCTCACACCCTTTATGGCCTTTTGAATTTGAAAAGACGCGCTGGGGCTGCCTCCACACTGGCACAGACAAGTTGAAGGCTTCCAGGAGAACCCACCTGGCAGCTTCCACCAGGCCCCATTCAGACCCACTGGGGGCGACATGTCACAGCCCCTGGCTCCCTCCTTTGGGAAACTCCCCAGGGTAGGCTGTCTACAGTCTAATTCGCTGTCACCTGCAGGACCCCACCTTGCAGATTCTAGGGTAGTGATTCCTTTCCTATTATGATGCAATCCAGTGCATTGCACCAGTGCACTGTAAACATGTCTGGATTAAAGTTTACCTGGAAGCACAAATATGATGGGTAATTTTACAAAACCGGTGGCAGCAAAACTACTCACTGGTGCGGCCAAACCCCCCAGCTGGGAGAGCAAGCATCAATAAATCTTGCATCTTCCTACCTCCTCCCTCAAATTCCTTAACAGACAATTAGTAACCAGATGGATCCTGTTTACTTCAACAGCGATACATCTCCCATTTCCCAGGCGCATCTAGCTAGCTGCCTACTGACCGCGGCCAGAGACTCCATTCAGAAGTTGGGAAGCAGAGCCCGCACTCGCACGCTCTGGTGGTAACCGGGTGCGGGAGCAGTGGGAACCGGGAGACGCCACGCCGGCGCACCAGGGCGCCTGAGAGGACGTGCCCTGAATTCCTCCATCCCCACACCCGCCGACACCCGACCCCCAGGCTTCCAAGCAGCGCGCTCTCCGGGCACCCAGGTGCTTGGCACTTATCTCTCATAATTTGTTCCACTGTCCGACTTCCTTGTGGTACGGAGAGATAGCAGTGAGCCACTGTTTATCATCCAGAAAACCGCCACAGCTGCGCCTGCGCACACGCACAGCACAGCCAGCAGCAAGCATCCGCGGGAGAGAAAACCGGAAGCGTCAGGTGCAGAGCGCTCAGACCGGAAGCCCTGGACAACGTGCCTGGCCACCACGGAAACCGGGCAGGAGGCCAGCAGGGACCAGAGCGCCCACCTGCAGCTTCGCGCAGAGCAGAACGCTGGCAGCACGCAGACCGGCGACAGAGGCACGTGGAGAGGGAAGCCCCGCTGCAGCGGCTCCTCACCTTGCCGAGACCCGCCCGGTGACCGCAGCTCCAGCCGGAGACGCAGCGCCGCCCTGCCCACTCCCCGCGTCTGGAGCCGCTGCCCACGCTTGCGCCGTCCACTGCGACTGGCACTGCCGCCCCGCCTCCCACGCACAGCTCCACGACTCCGTACCCGCCCTTTCCCCTCCCCCACCCCTCCATCCTCCCTCCTCCAGCCCAGCCCCCTCCACCCCACCAGCTTCCCACCCTCAATCCCAGACCCCCTCCACTCCACCCCTCTGTATCCCCCTTCTCCATCTCGGGCCCCTTCCTCCCCTCTGCCCCTCTTCTCCATCTCGCGCTGCGTTGTCTCTCTCCTCCTTCACACCCCCTTCCTCCCCCGCCTTCTCTTTCCTTCCCCCTCACACCGTACCCCTCCTCCATCCCACCTCCTTACTGGCTCTGGCTCCGGCTCCGGGAGCGACTCTCCGCTGAGCCCCTTGCAGAGGCAGCTCCAAGCCTGGAACGGGAGTCTCTTTCCAGCCTCTGGGTTCCAGAAGAGCTTTCTGGCTCCTGGTGCGGTCTGCCCATCCTCTCCGCTCTGGCCGCGGCAGCACCAGGCTCCCTCTCTCTGCAGGTGCTTCCGCCCTGAGCTCTCCGGGGCGGTCTTTCAGATCTAGAAAAAAATAGTTCTACACTTCATATAGAAAAAAATTGGTATTTTCATGGGAATTGAATTGAATCTGTAAATCACTTTGGAAATATAGCCATTTTAACAATACTTTTGATCATAAATACATTGTTGTGCTATCAAATACTGTTTGCTCAATTAAAATATATTTTTGTATCCCTTAACCACCCCCATTTTATCCCCTCCACACTTTTCAGCCTCTGGTAACCATCCTTCTACTCTCTGTCTTCACAAGACTGATACTTTTAATATTTAGCTCCCACATGCAAGATTTTTCTTTCTGTGGCCGGCTTGTTTTGAGGTCACATAATGTTCTCAAGTTCCATCCACGGTGTTGCAAATGACAGAATTTTATTATTTTCATGGCTGTATAATATTCCTACAATAGAATATTAAAATAAATATTGTAGGAAGTTAAAAATTATCTGCTGTTAACTTTAATTATCTGCTGTTGGGGTGGCGCCTGTGGTTCAGTGAGTGGGACGCCGTCCCTATATACCGAGGGTGGCGGGTTCAAACCCAGGCCCAGCTGAACTGCAACCAAAAAAAAAAAAAAAAATAGCCGGGCGTTGTGGTGGGCGCCTGTAGTCCCAGCTTTTGTGATTCTTTAGGTGTGTGCTCAGATCTTTTGCCCATTATTCTCCTGGATTTTTATGTAGTTTTTATCGCTATGTATGCACATGTGTGTATGTACATACACACCCACATATAGGAAGAATACAAATTATCTATATTTTCATAGTAAACAAGCACATGCTGTATATGTATATATACACATACATGCAATCAAAACCACACAAGAATATTTAGGTAAATATAAATATTTGATTATTTACACAAAATAAATATTATTTCTTCTATCGCTGTTTGACTTTCGCATAGCTTAATGTCTTTTATTATAAAAATAATTTAAATGCCACATAGTTAAATCTATTGATTCATTTCTAATGATATTTGTATTGTATATTTTAATATGTATGTGTATTTCATTTGAGAAATTTACTCTTTTAACATTACATCATAAACTATTTTCTTCTAATATATTCATAACTTTGTTTCTTACATTTTGAAATTTATATACCTGAAGTTATTTTTGTGAATTACATAAGAATCTAATTTCCTTATCTTTTAATTGCAACTTACACAGCACCAATTGCCTTTTCTCAACAATTCAAAGTTCTACACTTCCATGCACTAAATTCTCATGAAATTGTTTCTAGACCATGATCTTTTTATTTCCATTCTTATATTTCTCAATTATTCTACTTTTTAATTCTATTTTTGAAATAAGTGTTGAAATACAGTAGGCAAATCTCTCTCTTCTTACCCCATTTATATTTTACAATTTCCCTTGGCATAGCTCCCCTTCCAACTGAAATATATAAGGTGCATTTGAAGTTTCATGAATAATGCTAATCAAAATTTTATGATATTGTTTTTGTATTTAGATTAATTTGGGGGAATAATCTTATCTTTATAATATCGAGCCATTTCATTCAGAATATGGCTTAGCTCATACTTTATTCAAATATTCATTTATGTCCTTCAGTAAAATTTTATAGTTTTGTTCATATAGGTCTTACACTTATATTTATTAGGGTTATCTTTATTCATTTTATGATTTGTGGCTACTGTGAACCAGATCCTATCATCTATTATATATTCTGTCATTACAAGCATACAATAAAGCTACAGAAAATTTCTTATTTGCTGGTTTCTAAAAGTAATGGCATTATTTTATCTTTTCCAATATGTATGTAATTTATTTCTCAATATTTCATTCTAATATTTCTATATTCTATTTCTTGATTTCCTGGCTGGGTGAATTGTCTAGGGCCTCTTATACAATGTTGATTAGCAATATAATACTAAAAAGTTTTTCTTGTTACTGATTTTAAGGAGAATACTTCTAATAGTTCTTTACTAAATGTTTGCTCTATAGTTTTCTGGTAGGTATCAAGGAAGTTCCACTTCATTTCTAACATGCTAAGAGTTTTTGCTCATTATTTTTTTTAAATCAGGTTTGGTAAAATATTTTATAAAATAGCTTCTAAGTATGATTTTTATTTTTGCCTGTAATTATTTAAAGTAGTAAGTTCACTTGACAGATTTTCTAATGCTGAACTAACCCTGTATTGCTTGCACAGAATACACTTTGTGTTAATATGTTATCCTTTTCAGGCTAGATGGGATTTATTTGCTAATAACATAATTAGAATATTTACATTTGTGTTTATTAATGAGAGTGGTCTATATGTTTATTTTTTCTGCTACCCTTGCTTAGTTTTGTCTATAGGTCATTCTTTTCTTTATTTCATTTCCATAAAACAAAATTGAAAGCATCACAAATCTTCACGTCTAGTCTAAACCGTTTACATGGGAATTTATTTTTTTTTTTATTGTTGGGGATTCATTGAGGGTACAATAAGCCAGTTACACCGATTGCAATTGTTAGGTAAAGTCCCTCTTGCAATCATGTCTTGCCCCCATAAAGTGTGACACACACTAAGGCCCCAGCCCCCTCCCTCCATCCCTGTTTCTGCTCCCCAACCCATAACCTTAATTGTCATTAATTGTCCTCATATCAAGATTGAGTACATAGGATTCATGCTTCTCCATTCTTGTGATGCTTTACTAAGAGTAATGTCTTCCACGTCCATCCAGGTTAACACAAAGGATGTAAAGTCTCCATTTTTTTTAATAGCTGAATAGTATTCCATGGTATACATATACCACAGCTTGTTAATCCATTCCTGGGTTGGTGGGCATTTAGGCTGTTTCCACATTTTGGCGATTGTAAATTGAGCTGCAATGAATAGTCTAGTACAAGTGTCCTTATGATAAAAGGATTTTTTTCCTTCTGGGTAGATGCCCAGTAATGGGATTGCAGGATCGAATGGGAGGTCTAGCTTGAGTGCTGTGAGGTTTCTCCATACTTCCTTCCAGAGAGGTTGTACTAGTTTGCAGTCCCACCAGCAGTGTAAAAGTGTTCCCTTCTCTCCACATCCACGCCAGCATCTGCAGTTTTGAGATTTTGTGATGTGGGCCATTCTCACTGGGGTTAGATGATATCTCAGGGTTGTTTTGATTTGCATTTCTCTAATATATAGAGATGATGAACATTTTTTCATGTGTTTGTTAGCCATTCGTCTGTCATCTTTAGAGAAAGTTCTATTCATGTCTCTTGCCCATTGATATATGGGATTGTTGGCTTTTTTCATGTGGATTAATTTGAGTTCTCTATAGATCCTAGTTATCAATACATGGGAATTTTTATTTTTTCTTTAATATCTTTTAGATATGTTTTTAGATATGACATTGTTTTTAGAAGTAGCTGTTACTGTGTCCCTTCGTTTTTTAAATCCATTATTGATCAATTTATGCTATTTGTATATTTCTGAGCTTTTTAAAAGGAGGACATAATGTTTTCAATAATTCATTTCATCTAAGTTTATAAAGATAGTGTTATCAATATGTCATGTCTGTCATATATCCTTTATCTTTGTCATGGGGTTTTAAAATTCCTCCTATATTTGTGTATGTCCACTTTTGTGTTCATCATAATTTCTTGCAACTTGTTTCTTTTTGTCTTGAATAAGACTTGCGAAATTTTGAATTTCAAAGAAAAGGCCTCTTCTTTAATTAGTTTAATCGTTATCTACTAATTACTTATCTCTGCACTGAGTTTACCTTGAAGTAACAATTCTGCCCTTTTTGATTCTAAATGATCACATTATCAGACTATTTGGGGACTTATTTTGGCGAAGGTGAGGAGGAACAAAGTTTTCTCTTTCTCTGTTCACAGTTTAATGATTTTCCCTTTCTGTTTTCAGAAGGTTCATCTTCAGTCTAAGTCAGTCTTTTGTTTTTAGACTCTTACTGAACACTCCAGTAAGCGGCCAACACAATGCACAGTGTTAATTCATCAGCTCCACTACGTAGATCGTTGGTTTCCAAGAACATGACAAGCTTGTAAATTTAACCATATGTATATTTATAGATCATCCACAATAGCTCTTAGAGGGCCATCTTTAAATGGTGAGTCTTCAGCGATCTTGATACACATCATTTTGCCTTTTACATTATTTCATAGTGATACTTAATTCTTTATATCACATTTGTAACTTAATTATTTGTCAGCTTATGTAGCAAATCCCCTAGTTATGTGAAACTCCAGAGGCATTATTTATTTTATTTTATTTATTTATTTATTTATTTTTGTAGTTTTGGCCAGGGCTGGGTTTGAACCCACCACCTCCAGTATATGGGTCTGGTGCCCTACTCCTTGAGCCACAGGCGCCAGGGGCATTATTGTTAAGCTAAGCTCGACTTCATATTCTTTGTGGTTCTCTTGGCTCTTCATTCCTTCATCTGCTGCCTTTCTCCCGTGTCTCCTAGTGACACAGCTGCATCAGTTGAAGGGGTCGCAAATGGTCACGAACACGATAATTGGTCTAGACCAGTGATTTTCAACTGATGTACCATGAATATTTATAAATATCATTAATTAAATTACTTTCTAATGAAGTTCAAAGGGCAGTAAGTATATTTTATTTTACTTTTTTTTTGAACAACGTAATTTAAGTGTGTCACAGAAGTTTAACTACAGGTTCAACTGTGCTGTGAGATAAAAAGGTTGAAAACCATTGGTCTATGCCAATCTTGATTGTATCATTCTAGGAGTGGGTCAACTTCTGAGACCTAGTAGTGAGGCTGAGAGGTGGGGGTGCTTCTATTGGGAAGGACATGGGAAAAGAGGAGTATGAAGAGGAGACTGTAGAGTCTGCCATTGCCATCAGATGCATTATTTGATAAAATTAAATCAAAACCCATAAAATACCAAAGTGCACTTTATTGTTGCTTCCAGAAGGGTAACATTATTTACCAGTATTTTTTTATTATTGTATCAATATTTCTTTTATCATCATCTTCATTTAATAACGGAGATCTTAAAAATTGTTTAAAGTGAACTCTTCCTTTTAAAATATTTGGTATTTCTTTACTTTGCCACTCTTATACGAGGTCTGACAATAAAATTTGTGAACTCATCTAAGAAAAAGGGTTTATGACTAAGGTTATCTTCGAGTCAGCTGGTGATTGTAGTGATATTCAGTAACAAAGGATGTAGCACTTTTTCTAAGATGAGTTCACAAATTTAATTGTGAGAACTTGTACAATAGCTCTGATGGCCATTCCAGAAAAAAAGAGTTTCAGAATTTCTTTGAGGTGTGAACTATGCTGGCAATAGGCACAGCTCCCCTAGGGGATTACCCCAAAGGTGACTACAGTGATATGTAGCAGTTGGGTGAATAGCACTTTTTGTAGGATGAGTTCATGAATTTAATTGTCTGACCTTGCATGTAACTCTGCATAGATATAATAATTTTAATGCCACTGGCGACTGTCTCTCGTTCAAAGCACCTATTCATTTACACATGATCTGAAACTACACTTTATATTCTTATAGCCTGCTTGTCTTAACACTGATGAACAAATATTCCATTTTCCCTTGCCAATTCTTAAGTACCATCATTGTCCATTCTTCATGAATTGGCTTAATCTTTGATATTAAGAGAACAGTTGCCAATGAGGCTCTCAAATTGATCAAGGAAGAATTCATTATATTTACTGCAGGGTCTATTATTTCTTTAATGGAAAACATTTTGTCAGCTAGCATATTTAGGCTAAAATATAGTCAGTTTTGTGGAAGTTTTGGCTGCAATATTATTTATGAATACAGATTTAGGAAAGTCTTTTCTGGTCTTTTTTCTTCTACAAATTCTGCATTGCTCAAACCTTGAGGATAAGTGATTCGGCAGCAGAGTCTCTGCTTCAAGATGTTCTTACCTGGCTCAGAAAGTTTTCTGCCTAAATTAGTTAAGTCTACTGTCTATTTTTCAGTTCTATTGGATTTACTGGTTTCTCTTTGTGACCCCAGTATTAGGCTTATTATTGTTTTTCAAGTTTCTTTTTCATGTTTCTCTGCTTAACTTGTGACTTTGGTAACATTTGCTCAAATTAGATACTAGGATGCACTCTCCATATGCCTGCTTAGTTTCCAGTTTCCTTGTATCCCTTATTCTTAGCTTCACAAGACTGCAGCTACCTTATGAGTTGGCTTTAGGCCACTTGTCTCAGGCCAGCTTGTTCTATACATACACTGTTTTCTTACAAGCCCAGGAGTACATCTGCTGTATAAATCCCCTACATCTCCATAACCAACTGCATTTCATCGTCCCATTGATTGGAATTTACTGAATTCACTGCATAGACCTGACATCTTAGAGCTGTGGTTCTCAACCGCAGCTATAAGTTAGAATTGGGAGGGAAAGTTGAAAAAAAAAATCAGTGTATTCATTGTAAGTATTTTTAAAATTTCAAATATTGAGGGGGTATAAATGGTTTTGTTACATGGATATCAGTCAGAATATCAGTGTGTCCATCTCCCACCTACAGAGTTCATTGTACTTATTGCCTTCTTTATTTCCAATTATTCTTTCCTCCTTCTTTATTTCCAATGATGTTTGCATCTCTCTGTGCCTGTGTTGTACCCATCAGTTACCTCACAATTATTAGAGAGTACATGTGGTGTTTGCTTTCCAGTTTCAATACACTTTGCCTAGGATAATGGTTTTTAGTTCCATTCAAGTTGCTGCTGAACACATCATTTCATTCCTTTTTATGGGTAATTAGCACTCATGGAATATGTATAACACCTTTTAAATCCATTCATTTATTGAAGGGCACGTAAACTGATTTCACAACTTTGTGACTGTGAATTTTGCTGCAATAAACATTCAAGTAGAGGTATCTTTTTGAGAAAGTGACTTCTTTTCCTGTGGGCAGATACCAGCAGTGGGATTATGGGATAAAATTCTAGGTCTGTATTCATTTTCTTTGAGAAATTGTTTTTTTCCATAGAGATGTACTAATTTGCAGTCCTTCCTATGCTGTATAAAAATTCCTTTCTCTTCACATCCATGCCAGCATTTATTGTTTTTTAACATTCTGACAGCGTTAAGGTGGTACCTCATTGTGGTTTTAATTTGCATTTTCCTGATTATTCGTGATGTTGAACACTTCTTCGTGTTTTCTAGCCATTTGTCTAGCTTCTTTTGTGTGTGTGCCTTTTTTTATTGTGTTTTCAATGGAGAAATACATCATCTGTTTATAAAATAGCTCTTAAAAAATACAAGGAGTACAGATACTATAAAACAAAGCAAACTCCAGTCATGAGACACTACATACATCATGCAAAAGCAACAGTCTGATCTCCAGGTTATGAAAACTAGAATTAAAAACTCACTACACAAAAAAGATCCAAGTTTCCAGCCTGGCAAAACTTGGGTGCAGTTACGTGAAACGTTTAATAAACTGAATTGTTTTCCCCAAAGCGTAAACAAAATGACAAGACTAAATCTCCGCCTGGTAATTTCAATCTAACTCTGAAGCTACACAAAACACACAGACACCTTGTACACTTCACCTGTTAGTATGACCATCTTTTCTCATAGGTGGTGGGAGGAAGGGCAAGGTGACTGCGCAGAGCACAATGTCGGAAGTAGAAAGATTGTGTACTAGACATCATAAAATCATGGTGAAAAGAAAGCCTCAATTAATGCATAGCCTAAAGGGGGAAATACTACACTCCAACTTCGAAAAATTAATTTAGAAGGAGGGGGAAGAGTTTAAGTAATTGCAGTTTAACATGAAAAATGCACGTGATAGAATGGAGGACAGTGGAGGATTCATAAACACGTTCATCAGAAAAATCTGTTAGCCTTACTTTGTCCAGATTAAGAAAGAGTGCAAGTTTACCAACATTTGGTATCCCTCCTACTTTGTAAAGATAGATGTTTTGCTGCTTAGTTATGAGAAATTACCTTCTTTCAAGAAAACTTCCTAATCTTTTGATAAAATAAAAAAGGAGTAGAGAACTGATTAGATGTCAAGTGCTTGTTAGAAATGATTTTTAAAGTGCTCTCATATGTAAAATTTACTGACAAAATTGGTAAACCTTTTAAAAATAAAAATTATTTTTAAAATCCTGAAGAAAATGCCTTTTTGCCCACATGTTTAAAAATGAAAATCAATTTTACTACAGACAGTAGTTCTATGGAGTGTACAAAATTCTTCTTATTTAGAGATCAAACGGCCATACAAGATAGATATCGTGTTTCAGAGGCATTACTTTTAGTCATGCTAACGTTTCAGCCATGGGACCAAAATTAAAGTGTTCTGTGCCATGTGGTCACAGGGTCATTGGTTTTATAACATGGCTTAAAAAAATACTGCCATTTTGTTTCTTAGGAAATAAGTCCTGCCTTGTGCATACAAGAAAAAAGAAGAAAACATAGGAAGGGGAGGTGCATAAATGTTTGTTTGTTTTGAAGACAATGAAGGCAAAAGAATACAGAGCTTCCATAGCTCAAAGAAAAATATTTGCTGGCTGATCGCTGATTTGTATGCACTATAAAATAATTTTTTAAATAAAACCAATATATCGTTTCTTAATCATGACCCCATCAAAACCAAGTATTTCCTAATTATTCTTTCAATGTCAAATGTACCCTAGAGATGAAATTTCCTTTTTAAAGGTGACAGCTACCTCATAAAGACTGAACTAGATGTTCTCTTATCCTTTCTCTGAAGTATAACAGTACACCACTGCACAATGGTATCCAATTTGAAGACTGTAGGAAATTCTTCAGAAAAAATGAAAATCAATCAAGCTGAAAATCTAAAATTAGTTCTACTTTCTAATAAAAAATACATAAAAGTGCATTATCAGAATAAGTAAGTCTTATGCCGGTTTGCAAATTTTGCAAACAATGCAAACGTAAACCCAATCCAGATGTCAATTAGGGATACAAACATAGCTTGATGAGGTTTTTGTTTGTTTGCTTTTCTTTTTTATAAAGGCAGTAATTTTTTGAAATTCTTAATGCAACTGTTGCTAACACAATAATAATAGTAGTCCTGGCTTCACACACTAACCTGGACTTTCGATCAAGTGCTGATTAGATCAGTAAGGGAGGTCACCAAAAAAACCCAAATCCATTTTTCAGTCATGTCTAGTCTTGTACCCTCCATTCTCCTTTTTTAGCATTTGAAGACATCAGGTTGAGTTGGCAGATATTGTTTATGGCCCCCTGAGGTTGTTTTTACAGATTCAATCTCAGCTTTACTGAATTCTTGATAACAGGAATAGGATTTGCAGGGAGAGCAGGGATATCAGAAAGGTCTGTACTGGATGTTTTCTGAGAAGCCCACAGAGAAGCCGCTGTCTGAATAGATTCTGATTGAGTTGTATTTGTCTCTGTATCAAGTTGTTCCTTTGTTTCTGTTTTATCATGTCCACTCAAAGCAAGACTGTTAGCATCTTCGCTTGTTTCACCCTCTTCTGTTTTGGTTTTCTTGGGACTCTCTTCTTTATGAGGTGAAGATGTCCTCTTGACTCCCACTATAGGATTAGGTACTTTTGTTGCTGCATTTCCTGAAGGTCTAGGTGGTGGTGGATTTAATAGACGTGTTGAACAAACAACTCTGGAGACCATAGGCTTTGGTGGTGGAGAAATGGCTGGTTGTGTGGCAGTTTGAGGAATGCTTTTACTCGATGTACCCCCTGAGCTTTCAGTGGAATTTACTTGTGGCACAGAAACTTCATCAGCCTGTGTGTTGGTCATGGATGCTGCTATTACAGCTGTAGCAGGACCATTTCTGCCCTGAGAGCTGCCAGAACTATTCAATGGACTGTTTTTCACAGCACTAGTAGGTGAAGGCACAGACATGCTGTTATCAATGTCCATAGACAAGTCAAGGCTGTTGTCATTCAGAGCTGTCAATCTGACACCTTCTGTTGAATGCTTTTTTTTTTTTTTTCTGAAGCACATGATTAGGTAGTAGTTGATGGAGTTGCTTTCTTTTTACGTGCATTGCAGCACTTTTCATATCCACCTCAAACATTTTGCTGTTTATTGCTTGCCTATAAACTGAGTCTGTGAATGACTGACTATCACAGGTGAGATCAACACTCAGGTTTTCAGAGTTTTCTGTTTTTTTAAACACTAACCCAATCACCCTCATTGTGTGAAATTCTTCCTTGTCAGGATTTTCTTTAGGTGCTGGAAATGACTGGGGATTGACATGAGCCAGTGTAATAAATTCATTTTTTTCCAAGCTTCCAACTAGGATTCGAATTTTTTACTCCACCAAGCCCACCCATTCTAGGTGTTGTTTTTCTGTTGGTGCACTTGCTAGAAGTACAATATAATGCTTGTACTTTTGAAAGAAGTTTGGAGCTTCAAAAAGTTTGGACCACTCTGCCTTACTCAGCAAAGTTTCATCTGTGATAGCAAGACCTTGTTTAAACTCAACAATGACCATCCATGTTGAAACGGATACATTGTACGTGGAGTTCTGTTGTGGGTATGCTGGTGTAATTATAGGCATAAGATGGTACCTATCACTGGGGTTTACCCTTGGGTCCCATACAGGCAAATTAAGATTGCATTCTTCAGGCTGTTTCAATAGCACTGGATTTGGCCATTCCCATTTAGAAAATACCAAGAAAAATTTATGTACAAGAGTTGATGCTATTGCATTTGGATAAGACTGGCAAGTTCTTGCTACTAGCATAGCCTAAGAAACACCACCAAGGAAACCTAATATATTGGAATAGATGTTGTGGCATTTAGCCCATAGTTCGATAGCTCACAGAGTTAACCTGAAGTTTTCAATGTTTGGTACTAGATGTAAAATTTCATTGGTTACCCTGCAACCGTTAAGACTTCTTATGCATCTTATATCTAAATTTTTAAGTAGACTATCATCTCGTAGATCCAAATCTTCTGGAACAGTCTGCAATGTTAATCTTGCAAACAAAATATCAATCTCTATCCCATCAAAACAGAGTTTGATAACTCGTACAAATGCCTCTTCCACAGCTCTTAAATCTTTTACTTCTTCCTGTAATTTCAACTTATCATAGAATGAGGTGAAAAAGTCACTTCGATCAACGTGTCTTGGTGCAACACACAATGCATCAATATCAGCACCTTTTGTATGTACTCCTAACCTGTAAGATCTAAAGTAAAAATTTTTCCTCCAACATTTTCAATTACAGACTGTGGAAGATTCTTGCTTTCACTGATTTATCAAATCCACTATTTTACCTGGTTATTTAATTTTCCCAAAATTAAAATCCTGTGCTGCAGTTCCTCTTCTTCTTCAAAAACCAAAAGGCTTCAGAGTCTCACTAAGTTTCTGTGTAAGTATGCAGTCAGTCTCCTTGGGGGCTGCTAAGCTGATAGGAGAAGTAATGCCGTAGTGCTTCTGTGGCGGCTGTGTTTGTTGTGATCCCTGTGCTGTAACAGGAAAGGGCATCGTCTCGGCACCGCCCAGTCACTTTCCCCCGCTACCGCTGCCGCTGCCACCCTGGGCATGATCCACTGAGGCGGGAGGGAGGGGGGCCCTGCCTCAGCCCTGGGTCCAACCCCTCCCGCACCCGCTCCCGCCGCTTTAAGCGCTTCTCCTCCTTCCCCTTTGTCCTAACATGGCGCCGGAGAGCTCCATTTGTCTGGCTTCTTTTGAAAACTTCTGTTCAGGGCAATTGCCCATTCTTAATGAGATTGTTTGTTTGTTTTCTTGCTAATTTGATTGAGTTCTTTGTAGATTCAGATATTAACCCTTTTTAAAGAAGTTCTCTGTATGATTATGATATGCTACCTCTGCTGAGAACAACTGATTCAAAGTTAAAAATGAAATAGGTTTAATCATGAAGCACAATTGGATTCCCTGTGTTGAAAGGTAGAGGAAGAACAACCCTATGGTATCTTCTTGCATTTTTCTTCTACTTTCTAACGAGTGACAGTAAATAGGAAAGGGGAGAAGAGATGGTCCTTATTTGCATTCCCTCCTTCCTCACCTGAAGCCTGGACTGGACCAGCGTGCCAACTAAAAAAGGCAAGCTCCTTAAGTACAATCCCTGAATGAGTAATATCCAGGAAGAAAATTTTAAATCTACCACTCAATATAAAAGAGCATCAATGGAGATAAATAATTTATGAGTGAGACACCAATGGATACATACCATAATTTATTTTTCTATCATGATCTTTGTTCAGACCTCTGAAAACTCCTCTTCAGAAAGAGTACATCAACTATAAGCAAGAAAGAAAAGGGAGACTTTACTACTAGACTATATATCTTTCATACTTACTATATACTTATGCATACAAGCTGATAATTGATACTGTGTTGATTCAAATCATTACAAGCTGTGAACCATGAAGAGAAATGAGTAATAAATAAAGATTCTTGCTTCTTTAAATAAAATGTCCCTGTGTCACAAGACCAGGAAATGCCTTGTATTCACAATGAGCTCAAATATGGTCTTCTCAAATTTTTACTTGTAAATACTGTGACTTCTTTAAATTAATTTATGAATACCTTTTAAAGTACTTACTTTACATATCCAGGATCAGAAGATTTAGATGGTGATTATCCACACAAACTGAACCTCTTGATACTTATTGAATAGTCTTTTTAGTATGTGTTAACAATAACAGTTCACATTTATTGAGTACTTTCTAAGGCCTCTGAGTATTGTAGACATGTTAATGTATGTAAAACTATCAATACCTAAGTATTAGAAATTAGGAAACTGAGCAGGGAGAAGAAGTTAAGTGACTTATATAAACTCACACAGTTCATAAGTTCTGGAACTGGGATTTTGACCCAGGCAATCAGAGCTTCAGAGTCTATTGTGGTATACTGCCCTGGATTTAATACCCTCATAAAAGCAATTATTATCATAAGAATATTTGGAAACAATTATTATCTTAGTACTTTCTAACTCAAAGTCTTGGTATGCGAACACCCTGCAAGAATGCCTTATGGTATATATGATTTCCTTGCATTGCAGAAGCTTTGATGATTTTCTCATAAGAGAACAGGAGATGATATTGAATAGAGAGTAATGATGTTGTAAAGGGCATGAGATTAGTTCCAATAGTCAACACTCATTAAAGAGTGAGTTAGACTTATTAACCAAAGAGGTAGGGGATCTAATTGTGAGACAACTACCCTAATGAAATAGATCTTGAAATCCAGTGAGAAAGCAGACATTAACCAAAAATTATATATATTAAATTATAATTATGATAAATGCCTTGGGGAGGGAGGCTACTAAGTGCTAGAAGAACACAGAATTAGTCATTTAGTGTAAATTGGGATGGTTGGGACAGGATGAAATCACATTTGAGCTGAAGGAAGGAGCTAGAATTAGTCCTACCCACAGAGCAAGAGCATTACAGGCCTAAGAAAACAGCGTGTATAGTTTTGAGGGAGGCAGGGAGGAGTGCAGTGTAGTCAAGAGTACTCTTGACAATGGCATATTCATTGGGTGCAGAAGGCAAATATTAGGACTTCTATTTGTATACACTTGTTTAAACCTTTAAAATGTTAATTTTGTATAGTCTTATAAGACACATACTATTGTATATTCATTCAGTGTCATTTGCATACACAGTATGTTATAAATAAATGTAATTTATTAAGAATGCACATCTCAAAGTTTTTATTGTTAAGCATTCAGGCTAAACAGTGTTTGAGGACCACTGGTGTAAGAAACTACAAAGGGAACATTGTTTATGAACTCAGGGATTGATGGGTTTGGGGAAGTGAAATAGGAAGTGATTCTGAAAGAGCCAAGAGAGGTAATTAGTGATCATCCACACAGGGTCCAGCAGGCAGGTCAGGGATTTAGGGCTTAACCACAAAGGGAGCCACCAAAGTATTTTAGCATAGGAAATACAAATTTGGGCAGCTGACAGATGACCTATGAGGACTACTATTTAAAACCATTTAGAAATAGGTTAGAGAAAACAAAAAGGTACGCTTCAAAGTGAATTCTTAATCTGCCATTATGATACTAAATTGTGTGCATTTCTTTCTTCTGCCAGAGTGAAACCCATGCAAAGCATGATTCCTCTATCTATCCCTTACCTCTTCCTTTTGTACAAACTGTTACATACCACTGCAAGTGGGCAGCAGAGTACCCAGCTCATAGTGAATGCCCAATAGGTTTGGCTTATAAATGACATGGTGATCTCAAGTTTAGCACATTCCAAACAAAATTATTTTTCCCGAAAAAACAAAACATACTTATCCACCTATATTTCCAATCTCAGTGAATGGTACACGTCTGTCTACTCAGGTCTCCTAGCTGGAGTATTTAGTTCTGATGACAGACTTGTACCCTATTTCTGGTCAAAATTCCAGTTTTATAGATCATATCTAGAGGAAAGCTCCTATGTCCATCTTCATTTTATCATCTCATTGCCTTTACCACAATCTTTACTAATTTATGATAAGGCAGAATTAAAGTTTGTGCAATTCGACCAGTTTTTAATTTTATATTCTGGGTAGAAGAAGCCATAAGCATAATTTCCCCTTGATAATCAGAGTCAATAACTCCAGGATGCATGTTTAAACCTTCAATTGTTAAACTGTTTCTACCTAAAATAAGCCCCGCAGATTCTGGTGGAATAGGGCCATTAATTCCAGTCTGAAGTTTTCTAGGCTTTTGTTCAGCTAAGATTTCTACCTCACATAGTATTGGTAAATCTAAAGCTGCACTTCCTTGAGTTGCATGAACTAGATCCTGAACATGTAGTTTCACAGGCTCTATTTCAATTAGTTGTTCTGATTCACCTGTGCATGTGTTACTCCACTCTTCACTGGAAATTGAGTTGGGGTGCTCGTGTTGTTTATCATCGGGCCCCAAGCTGAGCCATGTACCCCATTTTTTGGATCCTGAGCTGGAACAAATTCTACCTTGGGCGGCAGGACATTGCCATCTTTTTTCATAAAAAAATCTACATTCATTAGTCTAATGTTTGCCCTTTCCGCAGTGGTGGCAGAGGGCAGGTGTTTGTGGCTTGGCATCATGAGCTGCAGCAGCTGGAGCACTTTCAGTTTTAGCCTTGAGACATTCTGAATGCAGATACCATATTTTTCCACAATTAAAACATTTTGTTTTATTTTTAGTCCCATTAAGTGCATCTGCCAAACCTGCAGCATTAAGCTTAGCCTGAAATGTTCCAGGGCCAATATCCCAACAAGTGTGGAGATATTATTCAATGGAAACATTGTCCCGATTTCTGACAGGTGCCATGGCCAGCTTACAATCTGAATTGGTATTCTTGAATGCTAATTGGAACAAAAGCATCTACCTGACATGTTCTTTAGGAACAGACTTTTCAATAGCTGTCTGAAGTCTAGCTACAAATTCAGAATATGGTTCATTGTTTGCTTGTATGATTCTTATAAAAAACTGTTTAACCCCATCTTTTTCCTCTAGTCTTCACCAAGGTCTAGTGCAAACATCATTAACCTGTTTTAATAAGTCTTGTGTTAATTGTAGCTGTTGGTGAATGTCAGCCTAAGGGCCAGTACCCATTAGAGTTAACTGGAGTTCCCCTAGCTCAGTTTTGCAAAGTTGTCTCTTCCAGCCACCAAGCCTTAAATTGTAAAAATTGACCAGGGCTTAAAGTAGTACGAGCTAAAGTTTCCCAGTCAGCAGGAATAAAAATATGATTTGTGCAATATGAATTTAAAATGCCAATCACAAAAGGAGAAGTAGGTTCATAAGCATAAATGGCATCTTTTATTGTTCTTAAAATTTTTACTTCTATAGGAGCATGTTGAGTGGCATCTAATTGATCATTCTCTTGAATTTCCCTGAAAACAGGATATGCTTGTATAACAGGCTCTTTATTATTACCCAATTCTGAAATTTGAACTGAGTTCTCATTAGATAAAGCCAATTCAGAAACATCTAAAGGAAAGTGATACCATGCAATTAAATGAGTATTTGGGGGATTAGGCCACACAGGATAGATTCCTTGTGGAGCATTATGATGTAAGGGGCCATCCCTCTGCAACATAGGACCTGATGGTGCAGAAGAAGTTAAAGGCTTTAAGGTGGAAGCACATCTTTACAAGAACCTGCCTTAGAGCTTGCTCTAGAGGACAGTATTTCAGCTCTCTTCTTTCCAAGAAGTCAATTCTTAGATTCATTGTTTGAAAGTCTTCAGCCATAACCTTTTTAAGATGTTAAAACTCAGACTCTTTTTGAGCTGATTCGTCAGCCATTTCTATTAATCCCAGACAGCTCTCCACATCACTATCTAGACTAATTAAGTCACCCACATATTTCTTTGTAGGCTTAGCTGGCCTATTAGGCTTGGGGTCAGAGTTGGACTCTGGCATATCATATTCTTGTCCAGACTCTTTGGGACTTTCCACAGCCTGCTCTGGCTGGTCTAATTGACCCAGCTCGGGCAAGTAGGTGGGGGTGGCAGCTCATTAGCACCAATCGCCTTAGTCCTGGAGGATTGCTAAGAATATGGCTGGAACAGTTCCAGCACTGTGTGAACCAGCTAATACATTGCCCATATTTCCCTGCTTATAAAATTGCCTTTGTGGTGGGCATGACACAGAGCCCAACCCACTTTCTTCCAGAGTTTCAAATTAATCTGGATTCTCTGGTCAGGCATGAACCAGTGGCAATGCTTAATAACCACATGGAAAAGTTCCCACAGGTTACTGGTTTTTACCAGAATTTTAGTGGTAGAAATAAGAGTTTTTAAAATGGCAATGTACTGATCCTCCAAGGAAGAAGAGAACTGAAGACTCATATTATTTCCTCCCATGTTTCTTGCTATGCTGGAGACATCCCATGTACTCTGTGTGGAAATTGCACCATCGCATTTACAGGGTTCTCAAACTTACCTCAAGAGGCTACAGCAACGAAAAGATCAAGGTGTCCTGGTTGGGGCAGCCGTCCTCCAGCCTGGACTCTGGAAAAGCTCCTTGTCTTGATAGCTGCAACTCTATCCCGTCCTCATCACCAATATGTTGGTGTAAATGCCAGGGTTACAGAGAGACAGCCTTGTAGCCTTCAGGAATAAGCTCGCTCCTGTAATGTTAAGGAAAGGGGGTAAGAAACAGACTACACAGCATGGGATGACGTGTAGAAAAGTTATTTATTCCGGGGTCTGATTTTATACACTTCTAGTCACATACACACTTAATCTATCATCTGTTAGTTACCTCATTTTACCTATCTGAAATTAACTTGTAAAGAAATATCTTGTTACCACATCAACATAATCACTTCTGCAGTAAACATTCTTTTCTAGACACTGACTAATCTCTTGGGCAGGCATCTAAATAAAGATCACAAAGAAGAAAACAGCCAGAGGGGAACAGAGTTAATGGAAAAGTGCCTTCTAGCGTTCACTCAGTTTACCCAGCATGAAGTAATGACTGTGTTTCTCCCCAGGGCAGAACACCTATAGACCTCTGACGATATGTTTTTAACATACATCAACTCTCTGGGCCTTATCTCTGAGGAGGGGTGGCATATTCTTTGACCTCATGCTTGACATAGTGTACAACTTCAGAGAATCATCTTGTGGAATTTTAACCCCAGGTAAGCCAGCTCTGTGCGTGCCTCAAGGGGCCCCAAGTTCCTTAAGCCTCTGCAAGAACAGAAAACTGTTTAACTCACACTGAGTTCACTTTGTGTGCTTGATGTAGGATATGTTCATTTCTAAATATTATCCTACACATCCAGATATTTTTTGGCTGTAGCTGTCCTTGCTATTTGACAGGCCCAGGCTAGGCTCAAACTCACCACCTCTGGTGTATGTGGCTGACAACCTACAGACATCCTCAAACTTTCTAAACATTGGGCCAGTTCATTGTCCCTCAGACCATTGGAGGGACAGACTATAGTTTAAAAAAAATACTATGAACCAATTCCTATGCACACTGAATATATCATATTTTGAAGTCAAAAACCAAAACAGGAACAAATGAAATCACACCGCCTCGTGTGGTCCGTGGGGCGCAGTTTGATGACCCCTGCATAGCCACTTGAGCTACAAGCACCGAGCCTGTTCTAGGTCATCTTAAAGACGTTATTGTACCTGTGTGGCTTACATTTCCCATACATCCTTGTGTTGTTGAAATTATTACCACAAGTTCAGCACTTGTTCACTGAAGCCACATCAGGAAAAAGGGGACAGGCAGTTTGAGGAGAAGGAAAGAGAAGTTGATCACTTTGCCAGCAAAAAAGGAAAATGGCAGACAATGGTCTCAAAATATAGATTCTTCCTTCTGAGCAGAAAGAAGCATGGAGCTTTTAAAGGTTCTGATCTGGGCATCTCTTCTTGGGCCAAGACAATGGGCTCAGCCTGGATTCATTCCACTTCAGGCTAAGAGGATCTTATGACCTCCACCCAGAGGATTCCCTCGAGCTATCTCCTGTTGCACAGACATAAACATTACCTCCCCACAACCACTGGCTGAGACAAGGATACAGGATTCTGTTCCCAAATCCTGGGAGAATTTGGGAGACAGAAAGTATTTTTTTTCCATACTGTTTCAGGCTATTCCCTCCGCAACATAACTTCAAGGGGGTTTCAGTTGATCCCCACACACAGATCCTATTATTGAGACAAATTGGATTGCCAAGACAGAGGGGAATTATTTACTACATAAGATATCTGATTGGGAACAAGAGAATCTACCTCAAATCTGTTCCCCTGACTAACAGGAGATCTTGGGCCTTTAAATGCCAACCACATACTTTGAGAGCAGGTAGTGGGCAATGGTGAATATTGGAATCAAGAATTCTGCCTGGGAGCCTTCAGTATCTTAGCTCCTTTGTCTTGCAGAGAACCCACCATTTCGGGAAAACAACTCAAAAGGTCAAATAGTTAGTTAAAGAAGAGGATTATAAAAAAAGAAAAAAAAAAAAAGAAGTCATTGAAATTTGTTCAAAGACCAGACTACAAGATCTTCTATAAGGACATCACTCAGGGATAATCACCAGTCATATTTTAAGGCAAATCATTGTTATTCTAAAAGGTATTTATTTAAAAAAAATTAAGCTCTATGATGTACATAATGTTTTGCTACATTTTCTTTTTGTTTAATAACTGTCTTTGGAAAAGAAACCATACTCTGTAAAATAATTTAAAGAGGTTTATTCTGAGCCAAATTTGAGGACCATGACCCAAAGCCACACCCAGGAAACACTGAGGTACATGGGCTCATGGTGGTGGGGTTATAGTTTGGTTTTATACATTTTAGGAAGACGGGGATTATAGGTGAGGTCATAAATCAGTACATGGAAAACATACATTATTAGTTTGTCTCATAAAGGTGAGTTATCTGGAATTAGGTTGCTTACATGTTATAGGTGGGTTTAAAAATTCTTTAGCTGACACTTGGCTGAAAGAATGAGGTTCTGTGTAAAAGACCAGAAGTCAGTGAAAAGGAATGCTTAAGATAAAGGGTCTGTTAATTAGAGACAAAGTACTGTACAGACTCACATGGTTTGTAAGGTGTAAACATATATTGAGGACCTGCAGGCAGGTCTTGCATAGCCTTAGGGCTGTTAGTGAGAGAGGATACCAGGGAAGGGTGGGGTCTAGAATGGAGGTCTTGTCAAAAAGACTCCAAGGATCCACCTGCAGGATCCTCTCCATAATGACTCAGCTCTTAGGAATTTGTAGAATTAACTTCCTGGGACCTGGAAATTTCCACTTTAGTGCAATTCTATAGTTCCGTGGGGGCTGGAACACTTGTCCCACTTGATTCAAACTGAGCAATGAGAAAGGCACCTGTGGGTTGGAACTTTTTGACTGGAGATAAAAAGGAACAGACCAAGGCAGTCAGTGCAGAGAGCGTGGCCATTTTGAATTTTTCTATGCTGTTTGCTCTGCCATCTGAAATAAAAGACTATTTCCTCCTAAATATGGTGTTTGGGTACTCTTTCTCTCCATTGGGCTTTGCCTTCCTACAACATTAGTGAGTCACAAAAGACATCTCTAAGAAGGGGAGGGGCCTGATGAGGCATGTCTGACTCAATTTTAAGGGTCCTCTTGGCCAATAGTGGTTCCAGTCAGTAAACAGCTTAGGGAGAGACTTAAGATTTTATTTTATTTCACACAACTTAATTGGATGAAGAGGGTCCAGCTACCTGCCATTATGAACCAATACACAGAGACAGGGATAGCTTCTCCAAACTTGATTTATCAGAAGGCCAGTGATTGAAGAACAGTGAGAGTAGCTTCTCCAAAGTAGCTTCTCCAAGACTGTTCTGTTCTTCCATTTCCAAAATCACAGTTTTATACATAAAAGTTAAAAGAAAGAACAGTACTAAGTCTTACCTTAAACAAAAATTATTGACATAACCCATGACCCATAAAAAACAATAATTGACATAACTCCCAACCCAGAACATTTCTAATTCAAAAGTTAATCTCCATGGTTTGGCACCTGTAGTTCAAGCGGCTAAGGTGCCAGCCACATACACCAGAGCTGGTGGGTTTGAATGCAGCCTGGGCCTGCCAAACAATGACAACTACAACCAAAAAATAGCCAGGCATTGTGGTGGGCATCTGAGGTCTCAGCTAATTGGGAGGCTGAGGCAAAAGAATTGCTTAAGCCCAGGAGTTGGAGGTTTCTATTAGCTATGATGCCACAGCCCTCCACCTCAGATGACAGCTTGAGGCTGTTTCAAAAAAAAAAAAAAGTGAATCTCCTAAATCAATTGCCCTAAACTACTTAATACACACACTTCCAGGTTAAAGCTGAGTTTACAAAACAAAAATGGGAGGCATGAGTTAAAGGTCACTTAGGAACTAAACTGACCAGACCAGCTGTGTCATGTCAGGCCCAGCCTGAATAACTCTGTCTTATTCTCACTACATGTGCTTTCAATATCAACTTTGCCAATATCATCTACTTGTACATTTCGAGTGCTGTGGATACCCACCTAATTCATCCAAGTGAAAGAGGAAAAACAGTGTCACAGTCGCCCCTCCACCTTAAGCTGCAAAAAGTTGCTTAGTGATCTAACTAGTTATCAGACAACTCATGTCCACCTCACCTGAGTGGACATGAAGGTCATAGTGACCCTGACCACCTAAGAACACATGTGATAAAAATAAGATGGAGTCAGTCAGGCCAGGGCCTCTAGGACTCAGCTGGTCTGGTTGCTTTAGGTTCTATGTTGAAAGGTCAAATGGCCCCACATTTGCACTCTATTTCCTCCTCCTCTTCAACACCCCTTTCAGCATGTAGGCCTTGCGGAAATGGGCTGTTAAACAAACATATCCTGCAGAGACAGGGAATTAACCCAGAGTTAGTGCAGACCCTTGTAAAACCACATTCCTGTCCTCAGTCTCCCACATCATAACTAAAACCCACAACCCTGTAAATCTAACCTTGTCAAGCCTTGCTCTTCACTCCCACCCCAACTAAAAGGAAGATATAAAAACTCCCTCCTTTTGTTGTGCGGGTGCCAAGAAATTGGAGGTGTGGAAATCCTTCTGGTTAGGCTAGCCAATAAAGGACCCCATACCTAATTTCAATCTGACCATTACCTAATGTCTTACATTCTTGTTGTTTTGTAAATTAAGCTTCAACCTGAAGTTGTGTACCTGAGTAGTTTAGGGTGATTGACTTAAGAGACTAACTTTCCACCAGAATGTTTTATATGGGTCATGGTTTATGTCAATTATTGTATATTATCATTCCTGGGTATAGTGATTATTGTTGTTTAATATAAGTGTTAATTACTGTTTTAAGATAAGAGTTGATATGGTTCTTGCTTTTAACTTTTATGTATAAAACTGTAATTTGGGGGGGTGGAGGGGCAAGATCTCCAACTGAACACAGACTGTGAAAGAGGCTCCTGTCCAAAAGGAACGATAACGTCAAAAAACAGCCCAATGAAGCTGAAGACTAGTAGCCCAGCTGAGAGAGAAATGATAACTGCATGTCACCTCTGCTAAGGCAAGCTGCGACTCCAAGAAACTAAGCTTCAGGTACAAAATTCATCTGAAAAGAAAAGTGTCCATCCCTTCCCCCAAGAAAGCTGTGGGGTTTGTTTGTTTTCCTGTCTCCTTTCTTTTTTCTCTTCCTTTGATCCTGTGGGTTTTCTACAGACAAGAGGTGAACTGTGGACCTCTTGTCTCTTCCCATGGATGAGTGCCGTGGGAAGTGGGGACTACTTCCTCAGAGGGACCTTTCTGTGACTCTGAACACTTTCTTGCTAGGCAGAAAAATTGAACTAAAGACTTTCCTGCCATTCTGAACTTCCAGTACACACTTCCCCCCTTACCTGATGAACCAGAAGCCTAACCCCTGCTGAGACTGAGGGAGGAAGTTCTTGAGCAGTGCCTCCCACATCTGCCAGACCAAGTGCCCCCCCACCAAGCAAGACAGTCTGGGGGCTGCACTGAGCCACCCCACACTCTGCTGGAACACAGCGGACCTGTACCCCATGCCTGCCGGTCATCCACATGCCCGCCACGGCCAGAGACTGGCTGGCAACCATGCGACTCTATTCCCTGCAGCTTCCAGAGCTCCGTATGCCCGCCCCAGCCAGGGAGACTGCTGGCAACTGGGCAACCCCACACCCCATGCCCTCTGGGCCTCCACATGCCTGCCCCAGGCAGGGACTCCACCAGCAACTGTGCGGCCCTGTGCACCATGCCCGCTGAGCCTCTGCATGGCAGCTCCGCCAGGGACCACATAGTCAACTGCATGGACCCACACCCCACACCCACTGGGACTCCGCTCACCCTGGCGAAGACTCCAGGAGACACACAATTTGCAGCCTCCCACCCATACCCTCCATGCCTCCAAACCGGCCCACCTCTCTGCCCAGGAACTCTGGTAGCCACGCAAGCCACACCCTCCCTGCCTCTGTGCAGAGCCCTCCTCCTGGCCACAGACTGCTGGAGCCTTGGGCTCTCGGTGCCAAAGTCAGGCCGCCAGGCACTCCCAGAACGGTGTGCACAACCCCCCACACTGTTGCTGGATCTGGGTGCGCCACAAACCGAAGCTGTTCCCACTGCCAGAACTCCCTGGCTGGGGAAGCCCTAGAGGAGCTAAGCAGGGTCACTACCTACAAAGATCCAGCAACAGTAGAGTGATCCCTCTGGGGTCTAATCTTGAAGAGACACCTCCCCAACTCTGAGGACAGCCAGAGGTAACAGTTAAAAACAATAATGGGGCAGAATCAACAGAAAAACTCCAGCAATATGAATAATCAGAGAAGATCAACTCCCGTAAGGAACAACAAGGCAAACACAGCACAAGATCCCATGAATAAACAAATGGCTGAGATGTCAGAAATCAAATTCAGAATTTGGATAGCAAACAAGATTGAATTAGAATTCCAAGCAGTATTCCAAAAGATGTCTCAAGAATTCAACGAATTCAAAAATCAAATGACCAAAGACTTTGACATATTGAGACAAGATGTTGCAGCCCTCAAAGATCTGAATAATAAAATAGAATCCCTCAGTAACAGAATGGAGCAAGCAGAAGAAAGAATTTGTGACATTGAAGACAAAGGTTTCAAATACTCCCAAACTATCAAAGAGGAAGAGAAATGGAAGGCAAAAACAGATCACTCTCTCAGAGAGCTCTGGGATAATTCAAAGCCAAAGCTCTGGGAATCCCAGAAAGTGACAAAGTGACTTCACAGGCACAGAGTCTCTTCTTCATGAGATTATAAAAGAGAACTTTCCAGACATGAAACTAATAAAAGAGAACTTTCCAGACAAGAGATTCTGAAATTCAGATAGCAGACAGTTTCACAACTTCAGTATGACTTAACCTGATTAAGACATCTCCCAGACACATAATCAATTTCACAAGAAAACCATAACCTACAAGGGCAATAATATTAGATAACTGCAGATCTCTCTGCTGAAACCTTTCAAGCTAGAAGAGGATGGTCATTGACTTTTAATCTCCCAAAACAAAATAACTTTCAACCCAGGATCCTGTATCAAGCTAAACTGAGTTTCATTTATGATAGAGAAATTAAATACTTTAATGACATTCACATGTTGAAGAAATTTGCCATAACTAAACCAGCTCTCCAGGATATCTTCAAACCTATCCTCCATAAAGACCAGCATAATCCTCCACCACAAAAGTAAGAAACTTTTGATCAAATTCCAACTTCCACAGTTGCAAAAGGATTAAAAATGTCCACTGGACTTTCAAAAGGCTTATCAATATTCTCAGTAAATGTGAATGGTTTAAATTGTCCTCTAAAGAGGCACAAGCTGGCTGACTGGCTACAAAAACTCAAGCCAGATATCTGCTATACACAAGAATCTCATCTTACCTTAAAAGATATAGACTTAAGATGAAGGTCATCTATTTTCCAGACAAATGGAAATCAGAAAAAAGGTGTTTCAATCCTATTCACAGATACAATAGGCTTTAAACCAACCAAAATAAGGAAGGACAAGGATGGACACCTCATATTTGTTAAAGGTAAAAACTCAATATGATGAGATTTCAATTATTAATATTTATGCACCCAACCAGAATGTGCCTCAATATATAAGAGAAACTCTAACAGACATGAGCAACTAGATTTCTTCCAGTTCCATAGTAGTTGGAGATTTTAACACCCAGTTAGCAGTGTTGGATAGAACCTCCAAAAAGAAGCTAAGCAAAGAAAGTGTAGATTTAAACTTAGGAAATCAACATCTGGATTTAACAGACATCTACAAAACATTTCATCCCAAGAAAACAGAATACACATTCTTCTCATCTGCCCATGGAACATACTCCAAAATTCATCACATTCTAGGTCACATGTCTAAACTCAGCAAATTTTAAAAAATATAAATTATTCTTTGCATCTTCTCAGACCATCATGGAATAAAAGTTGAACTCAATAACAACAGGAATCTGCATACTCACAGAAAAACATGGGAGCTAAATAACCTTATGATGAGGGATAGATGGGTCATAGATGAGATGAAGAAGGAAATTACCATATTTTTGGAACAAAATGACAATGAAGACATGAATTATCAGAACCTCTGGGGTACTGCAAAGGTAGTCCTAAGAGGGAAATTTATAGCACTGCAAGCCTTCCTCAAGAAAATAGAAAGAGAGAAAGTTAACAATTTAATCAGACATCTCAAGCAACTGGAGAAGGAAGAACATTTTAACCCCAAACCTAGCAGAAAAAAAAAGAAATAACCAAAAATTAGATCAGAATTAAATGAAATTGAAAACAAAAGAATTATATAACAGATCAATAAATCAAAAAGTTGTTTTTTTAAAAAGATCAATAAAATAGATAAACCTTTGGCTAACCTAACCAGAAAAAAAAGGAGTTAAATCTCTAATTTCATCAATCAGAAATGGTAAAGACGAAATAACAACAGACCCCTCAGAAATTTAAAAAATCCTCAACGAATATTACATAAAACTTTACTCTCAGAAATATGAAAATCAGAAGGAAATTGACCAATATTTAGAAGCACGCCACCTGCCAAGACTTAGCCAGAATGAAGCAGAAATGTTGAACAGTCCTATATCAAGTTCTAAAATAGCAACAACTATACAAAATCTCCCTAAAAGAAAAGCCTGGGACGAGATGGCTTCAAGTCAGAATTCTACCAAACCTTTAAAGAAGAACTAGTACCAATATTACTCAACCTGTTCCAAAATACAAAAAAAGAAGGAATACTACCCAACACATTCTATGAAGCAAACATCACCCTGATCCCTAAACCAGGAACCACCCAAAAGAAAAGAAAATTATAGACCAATATCAGTAATGAATATTGATGCAAAAATATTCAATAAGATCTTAACAAACAGAATCCAACAACACATCAAAAAAATTATGCACCATGACCAAGTGGGATTTATCCCAGGGTCTCAAGGCTGTTTCAATATACGTAAATCTATAAATGTAATTCAGCACATAAACTAAAAAATAAAGAGCATATGATTCTCTAAATTGATGCAGAAAAAGCTTTTGATAATATCCAGCATCCCTTCATGATCAGAACACTTAAGAAAATTGGTACAGAAGAGTCATTACTTAAACAAATAGAGGCCATCTACAGCAAACCTACAGCCAATATCATATTGAATGGACTTAAATTGAAATCATTGCCACTTAGATCAGGAACCAGGCAAGGTTGTACATTGTCTCCATTGCTCTTTAAGATTGTAAAGGAAGTTTTAGTCATGGCAATTAGGGAAGAAAAGGAGATCAAGGGTATCCACATAGGGTCAGAAAAGATCAAACTTTCACTCTTAGCAGATGACATGATCATATATCTGGAAAACAGCAGGGATTCTACTACAAAACTTTTAGAGGTGATCAAGGAATACAGCAATGTCTCAGGCTACAAAATCAACACCCATAAATCTGTAGCCTTTATATATACCAACAATAGCCAAGCCGAAAAAACAGTCAAGGACTCTACTCCTTTCACAGTAGTGCCAAAAAAAAGATGAAATATTTTGGAGTTTACATAACAAAGGATGTGAAAGATCTCTATAATGAGAACTAATAAACTTTAAGAAAAGAAATAGCTGAAGACGTTAACAAACGGAAAAACATACCATGCTCTTGGGTGGGAAGAATCAACATTGTTAAAATGTCTATACTACCCAAAGCAATATATAATTTAATGCAATTCCTATTAAAGCTCCATTGTCATATTTTAAAGATCTCAAAAAAAATACTTCATTTTATATGGAATCTAAAAAAACATTGAATTAGCCAAGACATTACTCAGAAATAAAAACAAAGCAGGAGGAATCACGCTACCAGACCTCAGACTGTACTATAAATTGATAGTGATCAAAACAGCATGGTACTGGCACAAAAACAGAAAGGTAGATGTCTGGAACAGAATAGAGAACCAAGAGATGAATCCAGCTACTTCCATTATTTGATCTTTGACAAGCCAATTAAAAACATTCAGTGGGGAAAAGATTCCCTATTTAACAAATGGTGCTGGGTGAACTAGCTGGCAACCTGCAGAAGACTGAAACTGGACCCATACCTTTCACCATTAACTAAGATAGACTCTCACTGAATAAAATATTTAAATTTCAGACATGAAACTGTGAAAATACTAGAAGAAAGTGCAGGTAAAACTCTCGAAGGAATCAGGATGGGCTAATATTTTATGAGGAAGACTCCCCAGGCAATTGGGGAGTATCAAAAATACACTACTGGGACCTGATCAAACTAAAAAGCTTCTGCACAGCCAAGGACATAGTAAGTATAAAAAGCAGACAGACCTCAGAATGGGAGAAAATATTTGCAGGTTATACCTCTGACAAAGGTTTAATAATCAGAATCCACAGAGAACTCAATCGTATTAGCAAGAAAAGAACAAGTGATTCCATTTCAGTGTGGCCAAAGAACTTGAATAGATACTTCTCTAAAGAAGCAGGCACACGGCCTACAGACATGAAAAAATGCTCATCATCCTTAATCATCAGAGAAATGCAAATCAAAACTACTTTGAGATGTCATCTAACTCCAGTAATATTAGCCCACATAACAAAATCCCCAAAACAGAGATGTTGGCATGGATGTGGAGAAAAGGGCACACTTCTACAGTGCTGGTGGGAATGCACAATAATACGTTCCTTTTGGAAGGATGTTTGGAGAATACTTAGTGATCTCAAAATAGACCTGCCATTCAATACTATAATTTCTTTACTAGGTTTATCACAGAAGGCCCCAAATCACAACATAACAAAGACATCTGTACCAGAATGTTTACTGCAGCCTAATTCATAATTGCTAAGTCATGGAAAAAAACCAACTGCCCATTGACTCATGAATGGATTAATAAATTGTGATATATGTACACCATGGAATATTATGCAGCCTTAAAGAAAGATGGGTACTATACCTCTTTTATTTTTATGTCAATGGAGCTGGAACATATTCTTCTTAGCAAAGTATCTCAAGAATGGAAGAAAAAGCATCTAACGTACTCAGCCCTAATATGAAGCTAATTTATAGCTTTCATATGATGGCTATAACCCAACTATAGCACAAGAATATTGGGAAAGGCTCAAGGGAGGGGAGGGGAGGAGGAAGGTTCAGCTGGAGGGAGGGTAATTGGTGGGTCACACCAATCTTAGAATGGGTACAGGAGAAACTAACTAAATGCAGAATACAAATGTCTACATAGAATAACTTAAGAAAATGCCATGAAGGCTATATTAAACAGTTTGATGAAAATATTTAAGATTGTATATGAAACCAGCACATTGTACCCCTTGATTGCACTAATATACACAGCTATGTTTTAATAAAAAAAAGACTGTGTACTTATATTATGAAACTTACCTGTCTTGCTTATTGTAAATGCAAGTTACATAAGGACATAATGGTTTATCCATACTTTTATGCCCAGAACCTACAAGATGATGTGGCATAGTAACTGCACATTACATATTTGTTGAAATAACAATTTAATATATGGATATTTTATAATTCAAAATTATGTACACATTACAAGTATTAAAATATGATGAAATATAAAAAATAAAAAGAAGTATTGTTTAAAAAAAAAACCAAACTGTGAGTTTGGAAATGGACAAACAGAAGAGTCTTGTTACTCTCACTGTTCACCAGAATTGCTAGCCTTCTGATAACAAAGTTTGGTGGACATATCCTCATCTCTACATATTGGCTGACAGCAGCAGGCAGCCTGACCCTCTTTGGTAACATTCCCAGTGTGCAGCTTGGGGAAGTAACAAACACTGAGCCCTTCAGCTAGAGATGAGAGGGATAGATGGAGTACAGCTAAAGATAATAACTTTGGGGGAAGGTATAAGGACTGTATGAAACACTCTCAAAGTAAGGCAGGCTTTGAGAATCATCTTGCTGTCTTCCTAGGATTCTGAATCTTGGTAAATGAAAGATAAAATTTTAACCCATAGGCTCTTCCTCCTGGTTCTGGCACCCCATTTACACAAGAATAGTGAAGGAAATATTTTTACTCCAAAATTTTGACACATTAAATTGACTGAAATAGACCTGCACCATTGGCTCCCTCCAAAGTTTTGAAGTTACTTTATCTCTCTGAGATACAGACCTACCTAGGAAAACAATTGTCTTTCCTTCCCTTTTCCCCTTACCTCCATATCTATTGCAGGAGGGAAGATCAAGGATGCAACCAGACCTGGCCCAATCCATTTAAAGAATAATGCCCATCTCTTAGGTTAATTTAATTTCCAAAGAGAATCATTCACAAGTCAATTTGCCCCCTAACATCCATTCATTCTCTACAGTATCTATTCATCCTCTCTAGTAATAATTTATTGCCCCTCAGTAGATTTACCTATAGTTCTTATTTCCCCTCTAAAATGAGGATAAACTTCTGGGCTGGGATATTGAGTAACTCCTCTGTGATCTCCCTGTGTGCATGGTAAATAATTTTGTAATCTCTTTCTTTTATTAATCTGCCTTATTGTGAGTTAATGTTTCAATGAACCTTCTGGAGGCTGCGGGTAAATTTTCCCTTCTCTTCCACAAAGGAGAAAATCTAAACTCCATAATATAATTTAGAGGTTTATTCTGAGCCAAATGTGTACAACCACGGCCTGGGGGACACAAGTTCTCAAGATGTCTTGAGAAAATGTGTCCCAGGTGACCAGATTATAGTTTGGCTTTATGCATTCTCAGGGATAGGAATTACAGGTAAAATAAGAAATCAAAAACGGTTATGCATTGGTTTGACCTGAACAAGTGGGACATCTTGAAGCCAGGGGTTACAAGCTTAGATGGGTCTTATGAAGTTTTTATTTGGCAATTGGTTGAAAGAGTTAAGCTTTGTCTAAGACCTGGAGTTGGTAGGAAGGAAAGCTTGAGTTGCAGCAGGGGTTGCTATTGATGTCAGGATTTCCTTGCCTGGTCTTTGGTCTCAGGAATTAAAGAATTAATTCATGGACCATGAGATAGTGAGAGGGCAGATCTTGTTGCAGATAAGAGAAAAGCAAAGCCTCCGGTGCAGCCGAGGGCCCAAGGCAGGTTGCCACTCCTGGCTTTTTGTCTGGGGTTGTAAGTCTTAAGTTTTCTCCCAGGTATTGGTGGTGAACTCTGGTTGGCTCCTTCAAATTACAATAGCTTGTGGTTACCAGCTCCCTGTTCATGCTGGTGGCTCCTTCACCCAATCCCCTTGCAGGTGGGTCTTTCCTCCTGACAAGTCCCACCCAGTGACAGTTTTAACAATGTTTGCTTAATATCATCGGATAATTCTTCCATGATTTATCTTTTATGTATACTTTGTTTGTTCAAAGCTGAATTCAAATGACATCCACACACTTGCATTTGGATAGTACGTCTTATGTGTTTTTTAAAGTTTATAATAGTTCTCTTCCATTTATTTTTATGTTTATTATTTGTTGAAGAACATGTGTCTTGTGATATTTGCCACATTCTTCTAGGATTTGGATTTCACCGTTGTTTTCATTGTTTCTGTACCTTACACAGGGAGGGGGTGTGTACATCTTAAAGCATCTTTTAAGAAGTTATATAATATATATGATTGCCCCATCTGGGCACGATTGATCAATTGATTCAACATGATTCATGAATTAGTTTTAGTTTCTCCATCCAGCTTTTAACTGTTTAAGCATTCCTTAATGATCATTGCCTAAATCTATTAGTTCATGAGAGGTGTTAAAGGTTTTATTATAATGTTCTGTCTGGATATATTATTTAAAATTATTGTATAAGAAATGACCTTTGTACATTTATTTTGATTTTTTGTCATTCATAAATACAAAATGCTATTTGTACTTCATTAGTGTTGAAAGACTAAAATGCTATTCGTACCGCAATACTCAAGACAAGTTAAGTCACTTAACTACATCATTCTTTATTTACTTTGAACAAAATAGGGCAATTAAAAAAAGATGTACTAAAGATAGAGTTCACAAATTATCAGAAAAAAAATAATCTAGGCTTAATTGGAGTAAGTGTCAGCATAAAGTAGATGATCAGGAGGAATTCCATTTTGCCATGGACTGCAGAGATGTCCACAATCTGGAAGACCTGGAAGAACACAGACAGAAGGAAAAGGTGTCCTAGCTGACATTGTCAGGCCCTGGCAATGGCACTGGCCATGTTGCAAGTGGACTTGGTGGTCATCAGGATGTAGAACACCACCTGAGCCACGCATTTCCCATCCACCCTTGCTCACAGGGATGGTGGGTGGGATCTAGGGGCACTGTGCAGCCAGGTCAGGGTTGGGCCTCCTCCTCCCCCAGGGGGCGGCTGCTGCAGCTGACAGACACAAAGCTTACACAGCCCTAGTATCAGGGAGCTTTCTACCTTTGATGGAAGGAGAAGCTCATCTCATTTCCTGCCTCTGACATGGGGTATCTCAGGAGGGGTGGTCTCCAATGGAGAGCCTGCTCTGTTCCTCTGAGCTCCAGCTCAGGGACTACACCCACCCGCTGAGAACCACAGGGCCTGGGGGCTGCCTTCCCATGCAGATGGGGAAACCAAGGCCAACATCACTCAGAGTCTGGGCCGTACTGTGTAGTCTCAGCTTCTGCTGAGTGCCCCCTCCGTTCCACCCTAGGGCTGAAGCTTCTGCGCTCAGACTGAGGTCATCATCACCCTGCTTCTCAAGCACATGTCCCCAAAACCACCACAGCCGCCTGGAAAGGGTCTGGCATTCAACCAGCATCATACCTGGCAAGGTGTAAGAAGGAAGGAGGCCTGCAGGTGGACGGGCCAGGGCACTGAAATGAGGTCACAGGTCTGTTGCCTCCAGGCTGGTGCCAGTCCCTGAAGAGTCAGACTTCACTGCAGCTGTTTCTTGGCCTGAGAGCCACAGCCACACCTTACCAGCACCCTTTTTTCTCTTCCCAGTTGTGTTCATGACAGTTCATGACACCTCCCTGGCTGCAGGTGATGGAAGGTCCTAAAGGAAGAGGCTTCAGGGGCCGCTTGGGCTTGTCTTCTGACTTGAATCTCTGGGAGTGTGGACACCTTCCAAGAGATGATGAGGCCCTGGAGCTGCTGTCAGTGCCTTACTTCTCAACCCATCATTCCTGTGGGTCCATCCTGGGCCCTGTGTCCCTCACTGTCAGTGCAGAGACAAGCTTCCTGAGTCCTCCATCCCGAGCCTTTAGTCCGGCGCCACCCTTACCTTGTCCACCCGCTGGCGCCAAACATCCCGGGTCCTCGTTCCCTCACCATCTTTCTAGCGCCATCCTTCCCGCGTCCTCCCTCCCACGCCATCTTTTCCACATCCTCCATCTCATGCTCTCAGTCCTGTGCCATCTTTCTCGCGTCCTCAGTCCCGTGTCATCCTTCCGGAGTCATCAGCCCCGCGTCATCCTTCCCTCCTCCTCAGTCCCGAGCCATTTTTCCCGCATCCTCCCTTCCGTGCCATACTTTCCACATATTCCGTCTCACGCTCTTGGTCCTGCTCCATCCTTCCTGCTTCTTCTGTCCCGCGTCCTCCCTCACGCGCCATCATAACCGTTTCCTACATCCGGTCCCATCCTTTCTGAGTCCTCAGTCCCGCGCCTTCCTTCCCGCGTCGTCCTTCCCATGTCCTCCATCTCGCATCCTCCCTCCCATGCCAGCCTTCACACGTCTTCCGTCCAGTGCCATCTTTCCTGCGTCCTCCCTCCAGGGACATCCTTCCTATGTCCTCTGTCCTGTGCCATCCTACCCGCGTCCTCCATCCCGTGCCCTCCTGCCTGCGGTCTCGCGCTCCTGCACCTGCTGGCGTACAGCCCCAGTGGAGGTTTACTGGTCCACTTCCAGCCTGCGCACCACGTCTGTTGGAGACTTTCTCGCACTGTCTGTCCCGCCACTACCGGCCACAACACGGTATCTGCAACACTACCGCTGCTTCTTGACTCACTGTGATCCTGTGAAGAGTTTGGAGACATCCAGAGAGTTTTATTTCTTCAGGAAAAGACTCTGTAGGCTTCATGAGCAGCAAGATCTGAAGCCTGCTTCCTGCCTTAGGGGGCAGCCCAGGCTGGGGTGGGAGTCGAGAAAGTCGTGCCCTTGTCCATCCCTGTCCTCAGCCCTCAGTCCCTGCGGGTACCTATGAGCGACTGCCCCGTAGGGGGGGGCAAGTTTGGAGAAGCCAAGGCCTGTAATCCCTAAGGTGTCCCTTGTGACATGGACCCTGTGTGGGGTTGGCACTGACATGCCCTGGGAGGGGGAGACCCCGGAGATGAGTTGCGTGCCACAGACTCTGATCAGGGCCTGCAGAGAGTTGACCCCATTGGGGAAGATCCTTGAGGCGGCCTGTGCACCACTTCCCCATGGTGGGGCCACCTTAGAGATGCCACAGCTGGCGATCCCAGAGGTGACCTGTGCACAACAGACCCTGGGTGGGGCTGGCAGGGAGATAACCACAGTGGGGTCATCCCTGAAGTGATCTGTGTGCCACAGACCCTGAGCGGGTCTGACACAGAGTTGCCTCTGGTAGAAGCCATCCCTGAGGTGAGCTGTGCACCACTCCCCTGTGCTTTGGCCACCTTGGAGATGCCACAGTTAGATATCCCAGAAGTGACCTGTGCACAACAGACCCTGGGGGTAGCTGGCACAGAGATGACCACAGTGGGGGCCATCCCTTAGGTGATCTGTGTGCCAGAGACCCTCAGCAGGGATGACACAGAGTTGCCTCAGGTAGAAGCCATCCCTGAGGTGAGCTGTGCACCACCCTCACCTGGTGAGGTCACCCTGGAGATGCCAGAGGTGACCTGTGCACAACAGACCCTGGGTGGGGTTGGCACAGAGATAACCATAGTGGGGGCCATCCCTGAGCTGATCTGTGTGCCACAGACCCTGAGCGGGGCTGACACAGAGTTGTCTCAGGTAGAAATCATCCCTGAGGTGAGCTGCGCACCACTCCTCCATGGTGTGGCCACCTTTGAGATGCCACAGTTAGAGATCACAGAAGTGACCTGTGCACAACAGACCCTGGGTGGGTCCAGAATGGAGATGACCGTAGTGGGGGCTATGCTTGAGGTGACCTGTGTGCCAAAGACCCTGAGCAGGGCCAACACTGAATTGCTTCTGGTGGAAGTGATCCCTGAGGTAACCTGTGCACCATTCCAACCTGTGGGAGCCACGTTGGAGATGCCACACCTGGAGATTGCAGAGGTGAGCTGTGCAGCACTCCCCCCTGGTGTGGCCACCTTTGAAATGCCACATTTGTTGATCCCAGAGGTAATCTGTGCACAACAGACCCTGGGTGGGGCCGGCACAGAGTTGACCCCAGTGGGGGCCATCCCTAAGGTGACCTGTGTGCCACAGACCCTGAGTGGGACTGACACAGATTTGCCTCTGGTGGGGGCCATACCTGAGGTGAGCTGTGCACCAATCCCTCCTGGTGTGGACATCTAGGAGATGCCACAACTCAACATCCCAACCTATGGACAACTGAACCTGGGCGGGGACTATACTGAGATGCCACAGTCAGAGAAGAACTACAAGGTGACATGTGGGCGACCACCCCTCAGTGAGGCCAGCTCAGAGACATCAAGAGTGGCAGCATGTGCCATGGGGCAACAGCAAACTTTGATGAAGGTATGTGGTGGGCTTTGGGCCCCAGGCTGGGCCACTGGTGGCTGCTCTGTGTGAATTATGGGGGATATTCCACTCCCACTGCAGGTGTCCAGAATTGACTCCAGGTCTGGGAAGTGGTGGTGAGAGGTGGAGGGTGGGTGTAGGATGCTGACCCTGGTGACCATGGGGACATGAAGCTTTGGCCTACCCTCGACCAAACTGGGCCACCCAGGGGGGTGATAGGTCTTGGAGTACTGTAGAGAGGGCAGAAGTGGTGGTCTGTGGTGGTGTTGCTCCTCTGGCCATTAGGACTCTGGAGGCTAGAGAGGGGTGCAGGTGTTGTTGGGGGAGTAAGGGTGGCATGTTTTCCTCATTGTTGGGAGGGTCAACCTGGGCCATGACTTACAAGATTTCCCTAGATAAACATAGCCACCAAGTGGCAGGAAGAATTCTACTTGAACAGTCCCTTCAGAATAACTCAGCCATCAAGTAGCAGGAGAGCTCCCATGGAGTCCAAGTTTCTGTAGAAGGATTCCCAGCAATTGTACCTGGGTTCAGAGCCATTCAGCTCACTTACAAACTGGCACTGGTGTTTCTGTCCATGTCACTGAGCTCCCCATCCCCCTGCATAAGTCACTCTGATATTTGGCCCTGTATTTCCTTATGGCAGTGGAACCCTTCGAGACTCTCTGGAAACAAATGGCTGATAGAGGGATATCTGGCTCTTCCTTAAGATCATTCTCAAGGTGCTGCAGGGACATAGGGAGTTGCACTGCCTCCCTGCTTGTCCTGATTTTACTGCCATTCCTAAATCTTCCCTCCAGGATTTTGGGTTGGCCAGAGGGCCATTGAAGAGGGGTGAGAGCCCTGCCCCAGGGTTGGAAGTGTCTGAGCTTCCCAGGACATTGACTGTGGGTGAGAGCTATCTAGAGGTGTTTGAGAACTCCATGTACAGGGTGAACTGCCTCCTCATCCTTTGATGTATTGAGTCTGCAGTTTGTACTCAGTGTTTTTTCCCTTCGGAGATTAAGGGAGGGCATGAATGTGTGTGTGTGTGTGTGTGTGTGTGTGTGTGTGTGTGTCTGTCCACAAGTAAAATCAAGTATTTCTGATATGCCTCCTTTTTTAGTAAACTCAGTCCAGTCTTCCAGCATTGAGACTCTCTTACACTTCATATTGCAATGCAAATCCTTGGCTCCCAGAGTTCCTTTCTTCTTGCCACTTCTGTAGTCACATCAGCCTAAGGAGTTAGATTCCTGATGGTTGTGTTCCTAAGAGGTGTAGGTAATGGAACCACTGACATTGGGCTTTCACACTATAAAGTATAAACTAGGTTATTGAACCACTGAACTTGAGAGGGATTAGACTATTCTGGGAATGTGATGGAACCTGTGGGCTTTTTCTGTAGAGAGGCACCAAGTATACAACATGGCAAAAAATTAAAAAAAAAAAAATTTCAAGTAAGTTGGCCTAAATATAATTCATAGTTAATAACTCTTGAATGAGACAGTTGAGAATTTCCCTTTTAACCTATTTCCATCCTACCTTTTATTATCAATGTTGTATCTAATTCCTACAGTTGACTGAAAGATATTTGGGCATATAGTTTTTACAAGTGAGCCAGAAGATTAATGAGGGGAACAGCAAAACTGAGGCCAGAGTAGTGGTGACAACAATAATTTGGGAGAGATCTCTGAGGGCTTGGGAGATTTTGTGAGCTAAGAATTACACCAAAGAAGTCCAGCCCCTTCCAAATGTATGATTTGCCCTTAAAAGCCATAGTTAGATTTTCTTTTACTAGGTTTTTTTTTCCAAATACTGTGATCAACATCCACTTTAGTCACTGAGCACACAAAGCAATCTTACTTCCTATACAAGTTTTTTTTTTTTTTTTTGTAGAGACAGAGTCTCACTTTACTGCCCTTGGTAGAGTGCCGTGGCGTCACATGGCTCACAGCAACCTCCAGCTCTTGGGCTTACATGATTCTCTTGCCTCAGCCTCCCGAGCAGCTGGGACTACAGGCACCCGCCACAACGCCTGGCTATTTTTTTGTTGCAGTTTGGCCAGGGCTGGGCTTGAACCTGCCACCCTCGGCATATGGGGCCGGCGCCCTACTCACTGAGCCACAGGTGCCGCCCCCTATACAAGTTTTTCATACTTGCTATCCTTTTTAAAAAATCTTTTCTATTTTAGATGTTATATTTTTATCTTCATAATGAAATTGTAGGGTCCTTGGTATGTAAAGATGGGCAATCCAAAACTTATTGAATTAGATTGAAAATCAATGTTTACATTCTTATAAACCACATGATCTTCATTTATATTTTCCTAAACAGAAAACAAACATATTAGTAGGCAGAGGGAGGATCATTCCATCTCTTCTCCCAGACAGAGTCCCGGAAGAACAGCCTCCTACTGGCAGGTAAGTTTGAGGCTTTGTACTGCACATGTGGTGTGTGCTTAGAACATTATATTCCATGGTGAGTTTCAGGTCACATTTCTTGTAGGTGTGGATTTTGTTGTTGTTGTTGTTTTCCATTAGCACCAGCATTGTGTGTTTAAGAATGAAAAATTTGACTTCTAATCTGAGGTTACTTTATAAGGCCTATATTTTGCAGGAATCATAAAGCCTTTCAGAGCTGGTGTGTATGCTCACTTGGTTTCAAAGTGATTCAAAAGTATATCTCACATCACATAGTACACAAGCATCAAGGTTGCACATTTTGTCAAAGTTTAAAGTTGATTTGTAGAAACAATTGGAAATAAGAATAGTAAAATCACACGTGTTATTCACCAAACTTTCCTTTTTTTTTTTTTTTTCTTTGAGACAGAGTCTCACTCTGTCACCCTGGGCACATGGCATTAGCCAAGCTCACAGCAACTCACACCCCTGGGTTCAAGTGATCCTCCTGCCTCAGACTCCCAAGTAGGGGAGATTACAGGCACACACCATAACATCTAGCTAATTTTTCAATTTGTATTAGAGACTGGGATTTTTTTTCTTTGCCTTTTTTTTTTTTTTTTTTTTTTTAGAGACAGAGTCTCACCCCATGGCCCTCAGTAGAGTGCTGTGGAATCACAGCTCACAGCAACCTCCAGCTTCTGGGGTTATGCAATTCTCTGACCTCAGCCTCCCCAGGAGCTAGGACTATAGGCACCCACCACAACACCTGGCTATTTTTTTGTTGCAGTTTGGGGAGCCAGGTTCAAACCCGCCACCCTCAGTATATGGGGCCAGCACCCTACTCACTGAGCTTCAGGCACCGCCCTGGAGAATGGGTTTTGTTCTCGTAAACTTAGCCTGTATTGGATCATTTAACTTACTGATCTGTGGCAAAGACCATCTGCTACTGTCAACACCTGTGCATTTGTCACCATCCGTGTGCTCCAATAGGACTCTGCTGATCGACGGCCCAGTTGAACTGAAAAGAGGCCTGAAGAAGCAGAAGCGTCATATATTCTTGTACAATGATGTGTTTGTTGTGACCAAAACTAAGTAAGTGGACTGAATATTCTCTATAGTAATCGTTATCCAATTGCATTTTCACTAGAAAAGATACTCTTTCACTCAATGGACTCAGTGCCTATGGTCATAATGTCTAGTCTCTGTTACTATGCCCAGCATCTAAATTGAGTTTTATAATTCTTTCCTTTTTTGGTAAAGAAATGTGTCAATTATTTATGCAACAAGCATTCATTTAGTTCTTGTGCCATGCCCTGAGTTATGTAGGAGATAAAATGGAGAAGGTGATGGGTTCAGTCCTGGCTCTTCGTACCTTCCATTTTAATATGGGAACTTATGTGTGATCTGCATTATAAAGCACAAAATGTGTGAAACCAAATATGGAAGAATCTGTTCATTCCAAAAGACTTGTAATTACAGTTTTATGTGGCCTAAATAACAGGCATCATGAAATAAAATTCAGTCTATAATTCAGTCTTTTTTCATTTTATAAAAATCTAATGATTCATAGCAGCAGGGTGAAAAGTACTTTAATTCAATATAGAAAGAAGCTATCATGCCACAACCCCTTTTTTATGTCAGGTAAATTCAGTGCACCCTAGGGGAAGCACTTCAAACTAGATTATCCATATGCGGGATTCTGTGCTTCCTGTAATGATCGTTGTGATCTTTATAAGTTCTGTTTTTTGTCTTTGTGATCTTTATAAGTTCTGTTTAAGAGTGTTGGCCTTAAATATTTCATGAAGCAGAGTTTCAGGGATACTTGCATGTATGAGGTCTCTTTGATTTTACTCTAGTTTTGCCACAAAGGTTCTGAATGCTGAAAAGGACCCAAATCTCCCTATGCATTCACTTCATCCTACTCAATGCCTTCTGTTCAATTTTCTGGTCTGTCTGAGCAGTAAAAATGTCTATTAAATGAAGGGATATGATGGTTTCTACCACGTGGGTCTGAGGAGGATTAGGTGTTAATTGACTGAAAGTAATTTCACTTCTGTATTAAAAATAGATCACCTTCTACATCCTGAGGGATAAATATTGATTTTGTCAAACCTGTTTTTTTTTTTTTTCTATTCTATTTTAGGCTATATTTCTCAGTTTAAGCAAGAGAATAAGGGGGGAATTTTTCACCAAAATCTTAAGGTTTAAAATGTAAAATATTCTATGCTTCTACAGAGTAGAAAATCTTATAACCTCTTAGGTGAAAACATATTATAAATTCTTCCAATCTCAAGTTTTTTCAGTGGCTCTCTTTTAACATGAAAATTTGATAAACATTTTAATAAAATATGTATAGTTTTGTGACTATCCTTCAAGTCTTTTTGGAAATAAACAAGTCATAGATAATAAATGAGTAAATTTTTTATAAAAGTAGTAAATTTAAAGTAAAGGCATTTTCTCCAAATGCTATGCTCAATGAATAGAAAAATTAAATGGCTATTTTATATACTTTTTTTGTACATGCATGCATGAGGAATAAATTTTTTACCAAATGTTTAAAAGGCTCTCTTGGAACAAGGGAGATAACTACATTACAGTGTAGTGTGCTAGCTACTGAAGATAATAGGAGCCTATAAGACACTTATTACAAATACAAAATCTCCCATAAAATTTAAGAAACAAAATAGCCAGAGGTCCTTTTGTTTTCATCTTTCTAGGTGCATCAAGAACTTCAAGACAAAAAACACAATTAAATTATCAGATATGTGGACAACCAGCTGTTTGGCTGAAGAGGGAGAAGGCAACACTGAGGCTGTGAAGTCCTTCATCTTGGGCTGGCCCACTCAGAACTTTGTGGCCACTTTCAAGTAAGAAACACAGCTTATCCTATATGTACCTTGCTGAGGTATTGTGG
Source organism: Nycticebus coucang (assembly GCF_027406575.1). Lineage (NCBI taxonomy): Eukaryota > Metazoa > Chordata > Mammalia > Primates > Lorisidae > Nycticebus > Nycticebus coucang. The sequence goes on along the minus strand of NC_069800.1, from coordinate 4,331,948 downwards.
TCATTTCTGGGATGAGAGGAAAAACTTTAGGTCCTCCAAAACTAACAGTGCCTCCAAATGTGACCGTTTGGTATGAAATGCAAGTATTTTTATCTAATTAAGTGGTTTTTAAGTGGCTTTCTACAAACCATTTTCTTTCCATTTTTCCTTCAAATTCACTCTCACTATAAGAGCTATTTAAATTGCTTAATTAGTGTAGTGGTACTAATAATTTGAAGTAAAATGCTTTTGTATAGAAAAATCAATGGTCATTTGCTTGTTTGACTGTATATTTAAAATTTACGTGACTAAGTTTTTCACATCTTCCCTAATTCAGATCCATATTAGGGTTAGGGTTAAGGTTAGGGTAGTCTCTAAATTTTACTTTGGCTGAAGTGTGATGTCGTGTCGGTTGAAGTGTGCTTTACTAGTCCCCAGTCAAACACAGCACCGTGACTGGGTGGAACAGAGAAGTTCCACCTTTAAAGCCTGATCTTCCACGCGTTTGTTTCCCTGGCCAGCATTCTGCCTAACGCTGACCTGTCTCTCTGTTTGCTTTCTGTTCCTGCTCTTTGGGGCTGGCCTTTCCCCATTAGCATTCTCCAAGCCCTACACCTGCCACTCAGAGTCCCAAGAAACCTCCAGCCAAGGACCCATTAGCGTATCTTAACATCAAGGATTTCTTGTAAACAATTTAAGGTATCTAAGACTGAGCTTTTCCTGGGGACTGTAATGATGAGCTGTACTGGGCTTTGCTGTTTCAGATATATTTGGTTTTCTCTGTGTTTTGAATACCTGTCTATATCGTAATAATGTGCATGCTTTTCCTTTTGAAATTGATATTAAAAGCTATCTTTATCAATGAATTTTTAAAATCTGAATTCATAAAACTGGAAGGGAACAAAATCTCCAAATTGACCTTATCCCAAAAAGCACCAAGCTTATACTTATAAAGGTGCCCAAACTGCCTGGTAAACTAGAAAATTACTACTTTATTACATTATAACTGAGATTGGTAGAAAACTCACATTGACAATATTGCATTGAGAAGTCATCCAAATGTATTTGGCCATATAGTTGTATTTTCATTCTGTTTATCCTTCTTCTTTTTTTGTTTTTTACAGTTTTTGGCCAGGGCTGGGCTTGAACCCATCACCTCCAGCATATGGGGCTGACGCCCTACTCCTTTGAGCCACAGGTGCTGCCCCGTTTATCCTTCTTTTGCCTCATAAAGTAAAGCTTAGCTTGTTACCTTCTGCATCTCTGCCAGCAAGCGGGATTTTAAATTTCTATTATACTAGTTTTAAATTTTGTAAATTTCATATACTTTATTACATGATTAATGGTGGGCTTACAGATGGAACTTGATGAAGAAAAGTGTGTGTTACTAACCCAGCACCTGACACAGTGGGTCGGTTCTCCACATAGAACAGTGGTTCTCAACCTTGCTAATGCTTCCTAAGGCTGCAACCCTTTAATACAGTTCCTCTTGTTGTGGTGACCCCCAACCATAAAATTATTTTTATTGTTAGTTCACAACTGTAATTTTGCTACTGTTAGGAATCGTAATGTAAATATCTGATATGCAGGATGTATTTTCTTTTTCTTTTTTTTTATTGTTGGGTATTCATTGAGGGTACAATAAGCCAGGTTACACTGATTGCAATTGCTGGTAAAGTCCCTCTTGCAATCATGTCTTGCCCCCATAAAGTGTGACACACACCAAGGCCCCACCCCTCATTGTTACAAAGGGGTCACGACCCACAGGTTGAGAACCACAGACATAGAACTTGCTAAATTGATGAACAGGAATTTACACACTACTTTTCCCATCCATGTACCAGTCATTAACTTCTTTGATTTTCTAAGTAGAAAATTGAAATCCTGTGATATAATCTATCCAGATGGTTTTTATCTCCACTCCATACCTGGAAGAACTGATCTAGGCAGTAAGGGATTAGCCAGAAGCCTGGCAGGAAGAGCAGAGGGCGTGTCGAGGTTCCTGGACACTGCCCATGTTGTTACACACTTACTACCTGTATTCATTAAAAGCTTCCCCTTGTGGGTGGCACCTGTGGCTCAAAGGGGTAGGGCTCTGGCCCAATGTACGAGAGGCGGCAGGTTCAAACCTGGCCCAGCCAAAAAAATGAAAAAAAAAAAAAACAAAACTTGTGCCTGCTCATATTTTTGTGTGTTCCTACTTTGATTTTACACAATTAATAATATATCATTTTCAAGCCTACTGTCTTTCCCATAATTTCTCCATGTGTCCAATTTCCTATTCCACGTTGGGTCAGCTAACGCAGGTCTAAGTGAGAAAGTGAGCACTTATTAAAATTTCAGGAGTGACCCAGGAAACTGCAAACCACCCTTTTACCCACATCTTTTTCCCCAAACGTGGCCTTCCTCAGATGCCAGGAACATTGACAAGTATAGGAAACCAGGTGCTCAAGACAGTCCCTGCCCTCACTGATTCACAGGAGGGGGAAGGAGAGAGGGATTGAGATGGCTGTTTGTGAAGAAGAGCAACCAAAGCAGCTGCAGGAAGACCCCAGGAGCAGGGTCAGGCAGGGATGACCAGGGAGGGCAGCTGAGCCAGGGGACAAGGGGGAGTGTCTGGGAGGAGCCGTGGGGAGACCGGGGATGTCCTCCATCCTCTACCACCAGTTTACTTGTATAGCGAGTGATTCACTGAGCCCCATAACTGAATAGAAGAAAAAATATTGGACGGAAGTTACCTCGTCATTCCCCACCACCACATTTTTCTGCTTTTTAGTTTGGCTGCTCTTTTTTAAAGGTTAGCTTTAACCTTTAAACCTTGGATGTCTTGCTACTAAAATTTCTAATAAATAACTAAATTTCAATTTTTTTGTTACTATGAGTTTTATCTGAGATGAAAACATACATTGAAAGTTTTGGGTTTTTTTGTTTGTTTGTTTTTTAATTTTCTGGCTGAAAGCTTAAGCTCGTTTTAAAGAATTGCGAGGTTTTTTCTGATTCCATATAAAACGAAGTAATGTTTTTTCAAGATCTTTAAAATATGACAGTGGAGCTTTAATAGGGAGTGCGTTGAAATTATATATTGCTTTGGGTAGTATGGACATTTTGATAATGTTGATTCTTCCTAGCCATGAGCATGGTATGTTTTTCCATTTGTTAACATTTTCAGCTATTTCTTTTCTTAGAGTTTCATAGTTCTCTTTATAGAGATCTTTCACGTCTTTTGTTAGGTAAATTCCCAAATATTTTATCTTCTTTGGCACTACTGTGAATGGGATAGAGTCCTTAACTGTTTTTTCAATTTGACTGTTGTTGGTGTATATAAAGGCTACCGATTTATGAATGTTGATTTTGTAACCTGAGACACTGCTGTATTCCTTGATCACTTCTAGGAGTTTTGTAGTAGAGTCCCTAGTGTTTTCCAGATACACAATCATATCATCTGCGAAGAGCGAGAGTTTGATCTCTTCTGACCCTATATGGATACCCTTGATAGCCTTTTCTTCCCTAATTGCGGTGGCTAAAACTTCCATTACAATGTTGAAAAGCAATGGAGACAATGGGCAGCCTTGTCTGGTTCCTGATCTGAGTGGAAATGATTCCAATTTAACTCCATTCAATATGATATTGGCTGTGGGTTTGCTGTAGATAGCCTCTATCAGTTTAAGAAAAGTCCCTTCTAGACCAATTTTCTTGAGTGTTCTGATCATGAAGGGATGCTGGATATTATCAAAAGCTTTTTCTGCATCAATTGAGAGAATCATATGGTCTTTGTTTTTTAATTTGTTTATGTGCTGAATTACATTTATAGATTTACGTATATTGAACCAGCCTTGAGACCCTGGGATAAAACCAACTTGGTCATGATGTATAATTTGTTTGATGTGTTGCTGGATTCTGTTTGTTAGGATCTTGTTGAATATTTTTGCATCTATATTCATTAGTGATATTGGTCTATAATTTTCTTTTCTTGTTGGGTCTTTTCCTGGTTTGGGGATCAGGGTGATATTTGCTTCATAGAACGTGTTGGGTAGTCTTCCTTCTTTTTCTACATTTTGGAACAGGTTGAGTAATATAGGTACTAATTACATTACTCAGAAATAAAAACAAAACAGGAGGAATCACACTACCAGATCTCAGACTTTACTACAAATCGATAGTGATCAAAACAGCATGGTATTGGCACAAAAACAGAGAAGTAGATATCTGGAATAGAATAGAGAACCAAGAGATGAATCCAGCTACTTACCGCTATTTGATTTTTGACAAGCCAATTAAAAACATTCAGTGGGGAAAAGATTCCCTATTTAACAAATGGTGCTGGGAGAACTGGCTGGCAACCTGCAGAAGACTGAAATTGGACCCACACCTTTCACCATTAACTAAGATAGACTCTCATTGGATTAAAGATTTAAACTTAAGACATGAAACTATAAAAATACTAGAGGAGAATGCAGGGAAAACCCTTGAAGAAATTGGTCTGGGTGAGTATTTCATGAGGAGAACCCCCCGGGCAATTGAAGCAGCTTCAAAAATACACTACTGGGACTTGATTAAATTAAAAAGCTTCTGCACAGCTAAGAACACAGTAAGCAGAGCAAGCAGACAGCCCTCAGAATGGGAGAAGATATTTGCAGGGTATAACTCTGACAAAGGTTTAATAACCAGAATCCACAGAGAACTCAAACGCACCAGCAAGAAAAAAACAAGGGATCCCATCTCAGGCTGGGCAAGGGATTTGAAGAGAAACTTCTCTGAAGAAGACAGGCGCACGGCCTTCAGACATATGAAAAAATGCTCATCATCTTTAATCATCAGAGAAATGCAAATCAAAACTACTTTGAGATATCATCTAACTCCAATGAGACTAGCCTATATCACAAAATCTCAAGACCAGAGATGTTGGCGTGGATGCGGAGAAAAGGGAACACTTCTGCACTGCTGGTGGGAATGCAAATTAATACCTTCCTTTTGGAAAGATATATGGAGAACACTCAGAGATCTAAAAATAGATCTGCCATTCAATCCTGTAATTCCTCTGCTGGGCATATACCCAGAAGACCAAAAATCACAACATAACAAAGATATTTGTACCAGAATGTTTATTGCAGCCCAATTCATAATAGCTAAGTCATGGAAAAAGCCCAAGTGCCCATCGATCCACGAATGGATTAATAAATTGTGGTATATGTATACCATGGAATACTATGCAGCCTTAAAGAAAGATGGAGACTTTACCTCTTTCATGTTTACATGGATGGAGCTGGAACATATTCTTCTTAGTAAAGTATCCCAAGAATGGAAGAAAAAATACCCAATGTACACAGCCCTACTATGAAACTAATTTGGGACTCTCACATGAAAGCTATAACCCAGCTACAACTAACAATAGGGGGAAGTGGGAAAGGGGGGGGTGGGTAGAGGGAGGGGAATCGGTGGGATCACACCTGTGGTGCATATTACAGGGGTATTTGCGAAACTTGGTAAATGTAGAATGTAAATGTTTTGGCACAGTAACTGAGATAACGCCGGAAAGGCTATGTTAACCACTGTGATAAAAATGTGTCAAATGGTTTATGAAGTGAGTGTATGATGCCCCATAATCATATCATTGTATACAGTTATGATTTAATAAAAAAATAAAAAAAAAGAATTGCGAAAAGCATATCATTGTGAATTTAATACAGAATACTTTTGTGTACAAGTTGTACCAACTGTTAGGGATGACTGCAAGGGAGGTAAAGTGTTTGAGGAGTATGGAATAGTCTTTTTTTTTTCTAATTCAAGTGCTTTTTTCTTTACAGCTGCAATTTTTGTGACTCAATAGGAATAAAAAAAAACACATGAGTTTGGAGACTTCAAATGAGACTGACGCTCAGAGTTCCAAGTGAACCACTGAAGTACCAAACTCAGACTTCAAATGAGACTGATGCTCAGAGTTCCAAGTGAACCACCTTCTCTTCTGAAAGGTGTGGCACTGCCGTGGCTGTGGCTGTGGCCATGGCCATCAGGCATGTGCACCACTGTCGCTGTTATCCCTACTCTCACACTGTAGTGTATTCCGGTTATTGTGTGTCGTATGATGTAACAATGAATGGGTGTTTCTGATGCCATTAGTGCTTTTCTGAACCTTGCCCATGGAAGGAAGATGTAGCTGTCATGGTGGGCCACTCAGGAAGATGTCTGTGTTTTTGAAGGTTTCAATGTCTATACAACTTTTGGACAAACCCTAAACTCTCCCCATAAATTATCTTTTCTTCTGTATCTCTGTTACAAGCGTAGTGTGATAATCTCGAATAGTAAGGAAAACACTCTTCAATACACAAAATCCTTGTTCTGTGTGGACTACATTTTTCCAATCACAGGAACTTCAACCATTGTGAGAAATGTTTATTTTTTGGCACTGTATATGTTAAGAAATTTTATTTTTAAAAAATATGAAGGTTGGGTGGCGCCTGTGTCTCAGCGGGTAGGGTGCCGGCCCCATATGCCGAGGGTGGCGGGTTCAAACCCAGCCCCGGCCAAACTGCAACAAAAAAAAAAATATAAAGGTTAAGCCCATGATAAATACTTCTCCTTGAAGCTACCTTATTAAGAACGAAAAATGGTATGGGGAGAATTCCCTATGTATCACTTCTACTTTAAAATACATATTTTAATGATATTTGACAGATTTTACATCTAAATTGACCTGTTTATTCATTCTTGGTGAAATGCACTGAAAAATGAAGGGTCTGTTTCTATCGTGTGCACAAGAATGCAGATGGAGATGTGCTGTTCACATGGTGATGAAGGCACCCCAAGGGGTATCAGCAACTTAAAGCCCACTGCAAATATTCTCCCTTTGTTGTGGGTTCCATGTGCATCCGTTCATTCAGCACTTCCTCGTGAGTTCTGTAAACTAGCCTTCTTCATCCCTCCACGGAGCTCAGAGCAGTTTTTGTTGTGCCATTGTGATTAGGATTTGAACTGCTTCAGAGAGCTGTCTTCCTTGCTGTGCATATTGTATTCTTTCATTTTTAATTTGTTGTCACACTGTCCGTGCTGATGGCTTGGCTTACAATTTTGATGCATAAACGAGGTCGCTGTGGATCAGTGTTGCCAGTAGCGGTGGCAGCTCTTCGTAAAAGCATATTGGGTTGGAAAGGTGTTTACCTATTTTTCAAATTATTTAATAGATGTTTGGTACCATTTAAAAGTGATTGTATCTGAGTTTACTGTGGGAATAACATACACTTTAATGGGGGAAACTTACCTAAAACCAATTTGGAAATGGCTTTTCTTTGTGTTTGGTTGACCAGTCAGTGCATGTGTGCCCTCTGAGATGCAATAAACTCCTGGAACAAAGAAAACACAACACAACCTTTCTCTCCGTGATTGCTTCTTAGGGAACAGGTCTGATTCAAATGCCACACACACCGCCCACAAAAGACTAAACATTTTAAAATATGTGGCCCATGCTGATACACTTTTGATTATTTTACAAAAAAAACTAAAAAGGGGTTAAAAGAGCACTTGTAATGAGTTTTTGTTAAACACAGGACTCCATGACTGCTGCCAAATACTTGAAATTTCATATTTCAAAATATGTATTGGGGGATAAAATTCTTTTAAAATATGTAGTTAAAGTCTTGTAATTATTTTTATGAGAAGTCTCCCTGGCCTGGAAGTTAAAGAATAATATGACCTTAGGTTATAATTTTCTCACACACTTTCACACAAATACTCTCATCCAAAATCTAGATAAACCTTTTTTTTTTTTTTTTCAGTTTTTGGCCGGGGCTGGGATTGAACCCGCCACCTCCAGCATATGGGGCCAGCGCTATGTAGGGCTATGGGCCCCCAGCTATGGGGCCAGGGGTATGTGGCTATCCCTTTGAGCCACAGGCGCTGACCTAGATTAACCTCCTTTAATAAAATTCAGTGAGTTTACCCTGGCAACTAGATCATGACATCTTAAAGGCCAGTCCCATCTCAAATGCAAGTATTTCTCTCATGCAACACAGTCCTACTTTTATTTTAAAACTGTCTTTGTTACCCAGCAATTGTATCCTAAGAACTTTCAGAAGCTAGTACCTGAATATATGAATTTTATAGGTTACATTTTGATAATACATTACTTTACAGGCATATTGTAATATGAATATTGTGTTTTGGATTGTAAATAATTTTGAGTTTACTGTTGCACTATTTTTTTATTTATTTTATTTATTTATTTATTTTTTGAGACAGAGCCTCAAGCTGTCTCTCTGGGTAGAGTGCTGTGGCATCACAGCTCACACCAACCTCCAACTCCTGGGCTCAAGCGATTCTCCTGCCTCTGCCTCCCAAGTAGCTAGGATTACAGGCACCTGCCACAACACCTGGCTATTTTTTGGTTGCAGCCATCATTGTTGTTTGGCGGGCCCAGGCTGGATTTGAACCCGCCAGTTCAAGTGTATGTGGCTGGCGCCTTAGCTGCTTGAGCCACAGGCACCAAGCCCATTGTTGTACTATTTTTTTTTTTTTTTTGGAAGAGACAGAGTCTCACTTAATGGCCCTTGGTAGAGTGCCGTGGCATCACACAGCTCACAGCAACCTCCAACTCCTGGGCTTAAGCGATTCTCTTGCCTCAGCCTCCCGAGTAGCTGGGACTACAGGCGCCAGCCACAACGCCCAGCTATTTTTTGGTTGCAGTTCAGCGGGGGCCAGGTTTGAACCCGCCACCCTCGGTATATGGGGCCGCGCCTTACCGACTGAGCCACAGGTGCCACCCTGTTGTACTATTTTTATAAGCTTTTTTTCCTGCGTTGAACAGCCCATTCAATTCTTAATAGGCGAAGCTGCCAGATCATCATTTTTAAATCAGATAGTGGGCTGTGCCCACACTGTCCAGTGCGTAACCACACCAACTGCCCACCGCAGGGGTGCCTGGCACTGTGCTGGCCCACACGGGGCCCTCTGCGTGAAAGTACCAACCCTACCCCTGCAGGCACGTCTTGTCTCCCACCCTCTCTTGGAGCACAGCCTTCATGGGTCTTCAGCACTGACCATATCATATCATAATCAGCAGCCAGCCCACCCAGCAGGTGCCTTGTGAGCAGATGTCCCCGGATGAGCACAGCACTTAGTCCTTGGTGTGCTCTTCCCTGTCCTGGGTGTGGCTGGGCTCCCATCCTCCTCACTAGAGAATAACTCACACAGTGCGTTTATTGTCAGATGTTATGAGAGTCTCTTTGTTTTTTACTTCTAATTTATAAATTATAACTGTTTATGTTTGTGGGGCACAATGGGATGTTATGATATATGTCTACAGCGTGGGACAGTAGTTAAATCAGGCTATTATACTACCTCACGGACTGGCCGTTTCTTACAATGAGAACATTTGAAACTTCCTCTCCTTTGGCAAGTATGTGAAGTAATACATTAATTGGCTCAATTTAGCCATTTCATAGTGTATGTATATTTCAAAATACCACACTATATGTCATACATTTTGTTGATTTTAAAAATTAATTAAAAGCAAAAAAAAATTACTCGTAGCAACTTTGAAATTTGCGATACACTGTGAGTAACTGTACTTCCCGGTAGTCAGGAACTTTCCTCCCATCCAGCTGAAACGTTGCACCTGTCGGTCCCCGTCTCCCCGTCCTGACCCCGCCCAGCCCCTGCAACCACAGTCGACCCTCTACTTCTGTGAACTTGACGATTTTAGATCTCCTGTACTCAGCAGTGTTTGTCCTTCTGTGCCTGTCATATGGCCTTCTGGGTTCACCCGTGTGGTCATGAAAGAACCCCTTCCAGGCCGAGTATGTGCACTCCAGGTGGCCCTTAGCCCTTCATTCCCTGACAGTCCCTGAGGTGAGTCCACACCTGATCTGTTGCGTCCAGTGAGTGCCGCAGCATATAGGCGCAGGTATCTGTTCAACATACGGATTTCAAATCCTTTTGCTATATATCCAGAAGCAGGATTGCTGGATGGGATCCTGGAGTGGTTCTGTTTTATCTGGGCTTTAATATTATTACAAATACCTCTTTTTCAGCTCATTGTAATGGAAGAACTCACACCAATTAAAACCCCATTGTGGGCAGGGGCGGGGGCTCACACCTGTAATCCCAGCACTCTGGGGGGCCCAGGTGGGTGGTTTGCTTGAGCTCAGGAGTTCCAGACCAGCCTGAGCAAGAGCCATACCCTGTCTCTAAAAATAGCCATGCCTTGTGGCAGCCGCCTGTGGTCCCAGCTACTTGGGAGTCTGAGGTAAGAGGATCTTTGAGCCCAGGAGTTTGAGGTTGCTGTGAGCTGCTCAGAAGGTAATTAACTGAAGTGCAGGAAGGGCTGGTCGCAGTGGCTCACGCCTGTAATCCTAGCACTCTGGAAGGCCAAGGTAGGTGGATTGCCCGAGCTGACAGTTTCAAGACCAGCCTGAGCCAGAGCAAGACCTTGTCTCTAAAAATAGCCAGGTGTTGTGGCAGGTGCCTGTAGTCCCAGATACTCAGGAGGCTGAGGCAAGAGAATTGCTTGAGCCCAAGAGTCTGAGGTTGCTGTGAGCTGTGATGCCACAGCATGCTACGGAGGGCAACAAAGTACAATTCTGTCTCAAAAAAAAGAAAAAAACATCTTGAAGATTTACATCTTTTTATATATGTCATGATTGCAAGGGTGGTTTTCTCAGCATCAAACTGTCTACTTTTCTCTATGCTACTTATTGCACTTTTAAAAAGGAACAAAGACTAAAGATTTAGAGGAGGAATCATCAGATTCAGAAGAGGAGAAGAGGATATGAAAAGAGAAATGAGAACTGGATTAGTAGAAAGGTAAATTGTGCAAAGGCCTCTTTCCGCTCCTTAACGTGCACCTGTAGTTGCTCACCCCACATCTCTGCTGGAGGGAAAGGTCTGCTCTCACAGCGGGGCTTACCTGGGTTTTGTGCAGAAGCCTTGTTGAAAGTCAAAATGGGAGTTGATGTTACCACAAGGGTCACACTGGCTTGTATTTTTTAGGCAACAGTTTGTAGTAGTTTGTTGTTAATCTTCTTGAGCTTTAAAGAAATTTCTGTTTCTCATACCTCGAGAGCAGCGGGTCCCATTTCTGCCTCTGTTGTTACTCAGATCTCCCCTGTGAATGGAGATGGGTACCAGGAACAGGTGTGTGCGGTTTAGGGAGAAGCACCCACCTTAGCTACTCTCTAACTTTCTGAACTGATCGCCACGTGTGACATACATGTTCAACGCTGCTGTTCTGTAATTTATTTGCAAAGCAGACATTTTCAAGCTGTTTGGTCTCAAGATCTCTTTTACCTCTTAAGATCTCTTGAGGACCCTAAACATTTATGTTTCTGTTGGTACACCTCAGTATTTACTGGGTTAGAAATTAAAACTTGAGGAACCTGTTTATTTAAAAGTAGAAATATTAACACCATTATATATTAAATAAAATATTTTCATGAAAAATTACAATTTCAAAAGAAATAATTTAGGAGAATGGTATTGTTTTGCCACTTTTTAAATATCTCTTTAGCATTGGACTTAACAGAAATTGGCTTCTGCATTCAGACTTAACAACAGGCCATGTCAGGTAGGTGCTAGAAAATTCCACAGTGAGCGCACGTGTGAGAAAATGGCCTTCTCAGAATTATCATGAAAATGGTTTAACCTCACCACGTTATTATAAAAATAACTTTGACCTCGGCTTGGTGCCCATGGCACAGCGGTTACAGCGCCAGCTACATGCACCATGTCTGGTGCGTTCAAATCTGGCCCAGGCCAGCTAAACAACAATGACAACTGCAACAAAAAATAGCTGGGTGTTGTGGTGGGCACCTGCAGTCCCAGCTACTTGGGAGACTGAGGCAAGATAATCTCTTAAGCCCCAGAGTTGGAGGTTGCTGTGAGCGGTGATGCCACAGCACTCTACCCAGGATGACAGCTTGAGACTCTGTCTCAAAAAAAAAAAAAGTCATAAGATTGTTAACTACAATCTTTTGTAGATTCTTTTAAATAATTATCCATTTATGGTAAGTTTAAAGTGGAAAAATATATGGCCTTCTATCTTCTCTGGTGCATACTAGTATATGTTTTCTTCTCTTCTACCTTGATATTTACATGGTTTTGTGATCTAGAGTCTGGTCATGGCAGTGGTTTACATTCTAAGGAAAGCAAAAATTGCAAACTCTTGACTCTGGTCACTTAATGGGGGGTTGAAAGGTTGGTGAGGGAAAGCCCCTTCATCAGAGAGAGGCTTCTCCGCCTTGCTTTCCAGAGACTCTTAGTATTCTGCGAATTAGATTTCTCAGGAGATCCCCAAATTGCTTCTCATGGACAGTTCTTAGAGAACTACTCTGTTGTACCCACACCACAAAGCCCAGGAAGCTGGGACTTTGAGAGTAAGGGGAGGGTGAGCAGGAGGGTGTAGTCCTTTCAGAAAAAGGCTGTGCATCACACCAGCCCTCCGGTGTGCCCAGCAGCACTCATTCAGGTCTTCAGGGACACCTGAGCTCTGCTTTTAGGAAAGTTGAGCCTTTATTTCACAAATTTAAGACAAAACAGAATGCAACTTGTTTATTACATGCAACTATTGGGTCATCTTTACAGTCTCACAGTACCATTAATAATGACAGTGACGGCTGCCTTCCATCTAGTAACACTTGCTCTGCACAGGGCAGTCTGCTGTGGCTACACAATTAAAGGTATTTTATTCTGAAGGCTTCATTTTTTCTTATTAGACCAGATTTGCTGTGTCTGTGTGTGCAAAAATTGAACACAGCTGTCTGAACTTTCAATAACACGTCAGCCTTCAAAATACTCAAATATATTTTAACTGTTAAGAATTTGACGGGTGGGCGGCGCCTGTGGCTCAGTGAGCAGGGCGCCGGCCCCATATGCCGAGGGTGGCGGGTTCAAACCCAGCCCCGGTCAAACTGCAACAAAAAAATAGCCGGGCGTTGTGGTGGGCGCCTGTAGTCCCAGCTACTCGGGAGGCTGAGGCAAGAGAATCGCTTAAGCCCAAGAGCTGGAGGGTGCTGTGAGCCGTGTGGCACTCTACCCGAGGGCGGTACAGTGAGACTCTGTCTCTACAAAAAAAAAAAAAAAAAAAAAAAAAGAATTTGACGGGCTTAGTAAAATATTTAGGAAGGATTTTTTTCTTAACTTTTGGGCATAGAATTTCATTTGAGTGCAAACCAAGTTAATTCTGTTCACCACTGTTTCTCTTATTTTAAACAAGGCTATTTAAAAAAAAAATGGTTAGCTTTTTTGTCGAAAATGTTCCTATAACGCCTTCCATAACTCTTACTGAGCATAATTTTGTGTTGATTATCCAGTCATCATATAAACATAGCATAGATTGGTATGCCCTCACAGGCTGGTATAGTTTATAGAGGACTTGCTCAAACTCAGAAGCTCCAAACTACTATTAATATAATTCTGTAGTTCTTGCATACCTGTATTTTTTCATATTGTATGATTCCATTTTTCTTAATGTTTTATTTTTAATTATTATGGGTACATAATAGTTGTTTATCTTTAAAGGTCACATGTAATATTTTGATACAGATATACAAAGTGAATTAATCAAATCAGGGTAATTGGGTATCCATCACCTCCAGCATTAATCATGTCTTTGTGTGAGGAACATTCAAATTCTGCTCTTCTAGTAATTTTATAGTATGCTCTTACTTGTTGATTGTAGTCACTTGGTTGTGCTATCAAATATTGTTCCTTCTAATTATATTAGCTATTAATATAGTTATGTATCATTACATATATTTTATAACTATATTTTATACCATTAACCACCCCCTCTTCATCCCCTCCCCTCCCTCTGGGAACCATCCCTCCATCCTCTGACTCCAGGAGATCAGCTGTTTTTCCTGTTCAGCTCCCACACACCACTGAGAGCACATGAGCTGCTCTTCTCTACAGGGCTTATTTATTTCCCGGTACACGTGTCCTCTGGTCAGCAGCTCAGTCCTCTCTCTATGCCCACCCCCCTGCACTGGGACTGCCCTGGACTTGTATCAGCAGCAGCCTCTAATTTTACTTTGAGAGAGCAGATAACTACACTTGTTAAGACTATTTTCAGAGTAAAAATAATTTTGTGGTGCCTATTTTGGTTATTCAGAAGACACAATTTTTTACTCAACATTTTTGTTATATTTCAGAGACTTGAAATTATCAGAAAAGGAAATTCTAGATCAGTGAAATGTTAATGGTGTGGTGTCTTACAAATTACTGATGAAAGTAAGTGTAGCCTATAGAGAGGAATAAGAAAAACGAGCAGGAACTGGGCTGAGCAAAATCTAAGAGCAGAGATTTTCAACCGGCGAGAGGATCTCAAGATGTGCCACAAAATTTTTAAAGATCATCAGTTAAATTATTTTTGAAACAAGTTCAAAGCATAGTAAGTATATATTTTTTACTCTTTTGGGGGGGCAGGAGGATCAACATAATTTACGTGTGCCATGGAAGTTTAACTAGAGGTTCTAGTGTGAGATCAGATGTGTTCTAGCTGTGAGATAAGAAAGGTTGAAAACACTGGAGGTGGCGGGTTCAAACCCAGCCCCAGCCAAAAAAAAAGACACTGGCCACAGGCAACTTTCTTTTTTCAAAGCATTCCTCTTCCCTGTACCACGCCTGAGAGCACACACACTCATCAGTGTATGAATATATGTACAGGATGTCAGTAACATAAATACAAGTTTGACTATTAGTAAGATAGGGATTGAAATGTGACAATACGATCTCTTTATTAAATGATTTTTAACAGGTTCACATTATTTAAAAATGAACATTTGCTTTGAAGTTCAGCTATTTTGGATGCCACTTATAAAATCATTTATCATAATATACTCAAATACCCCTTTGCATGCTAGTCAAGAATATAGCTCCCCACTATTAAAAAATAGTAATAAGTAAAATAAATTTGAATCCTAGTAGAATCAGGGACTTGAGTGTATCATGGGAAAAGAGAATGTGGCCCAAGAAACTTCCAGAAAGAGCACACCAGAAATCATCCTGCAGTTCCGAATTTTAGGGTGCCTTGATTGATGGATCACTGGAACTCTTCAAACACAACGCCCCAAACTGCCCCACTTACAGTCATCGGCACCTGTCTGTCCACACTGGTGCCTGTCCGTGTTTTCTCCCAGGGCAAACACGGCTCATGCTGCGTGGCCAGAGTCACCCAGGAAAATAACCAGAATCTTCTTTAAAAACTCATATTTGGACCTCCTGGTGCTTACCACAGGCTGTGTTCTTACACTGACTGTATAGAAAGAGGAGGCAGAATAAACCTACCCTATGTACACCCCAGCCCAGGCCCCTTTCATGGTCTGTATTGTGAATGGGGGAACATGGAAAAACAAACAAACAAAAACAAACAAACAAACAAAAAACTCATATTTGTAATCTATATTCATTTTTAGGAAAGAATATATCTAAAACTACTAATTGGAGAAGTCCCCAAAATAACATGCCTATGGCCCTAGTGAAGAAAGGTGAACTTTCTCAAGCAGAAAAAGTTATAGATTATAGAATTCCTTGTCCAAAAAATACAGCACCTCGCGCCTAATAGAAAGTATACCACAAAACGATGTTTTGAATATAGGATCATTTCCTATGCATACATGAGAAATCCTCATTTTAAGTAAAAAAGACATTTGAGATCCCCAAATGTCCCAGCTTCTCTATTTATAAACTAGGTTCATTTCATAGAACAAAGTATTTTACCTATTTTAAAATAATACACACTGCATATTGCTTTTCCTCAAGGCAGTAAAATAGTTAATGGTTTTGTTTATAAAGCTTGCTGTTTCTTCTGCTTTTTTATTTTTGAAAATTTAAAAAAAAAAATAAAACCCACTAGATTTCTCAGACCCCGAAGACATACTTTGGGGCACGAGGCCACCGGCACCGTCTCGGAGTAGGCGTCCAGGGCTGACCCTGACTGTGTCAACACCTGTCTCTGCTCATGCACCTTCACATTTAATGCGACTGGCACCCGCTAGATTCTTGTAGAGTGGGGCCCTGAGAATACGTCCATTTCTAGCACCGGGTGGAAGTTTTAAAGTGTCTAATTTTTAAGAAAGCATAAGTAAACGAAACTTTCCCCATTCCTGACACCCAGAAAGAGCACATCCTCGGCACCAAAGTACCACCTGCTTTCAGTATTGGCACCTACACATTTTTAAAGATATGAAAATCTTCTAATTTTGGAAACAATACATTTGTAAAAACGTTGAATGCTACGGGCAGGGTTCGGGGTGGCGGGTGGAGACTCGTCCCGGGAAGCCGCCGCGTTGCGGTCATCCCCAGAACCGCAGTCCCCGCACTGCCCGTGGTCAGCCGTAGGCACAGCGCGCGGCGTCGACACCCACCCAGCGGCAGATCTGCGCGAACTTGAGCGGCGTGACGCGCACCGCCACGTTGTAGTCCCGGGCGACGCCGTGCACGCGCACCTGCTGGGGGCCCCCCCAGTACACGGCGATGACTTTGCACCGCCGGGTCTTGCTGTCCGGGTCCCGCAGGCGCAGGTAGACTCCGGTGCCCGCTGATCCCGCCTGGGTGTCGCAGTGCTGGTAGAGGAAGTCGCCGGCCGCGTCGGACACGCTGCAGAAGCGGTAGACGAGCTGGCCGTCCCTGTCGCAGTCGAAGCCCGAGAAGTGGATCATGCCGCTGGGCAGCCGGGAGCGGCCAGGCTCACTCCCAGCAACATGTGCCGCCGGCCGCAGCCCCAGCAGTGCGTAGTCGAAGTCCAGTCCCGGGGCCGCGCCACCCGCCTGCGCCAAGCCTCGCAGCACCTGCGTGCTCGCCACCCGCGTCCGCTGGAAGGCGTCGCCCGGGGCCTGCGCCCCGCGCCTGCGCCCTCCCCGGCCCGTGGCCCGCGGCGCCCCCGGACGGTCATCCCCGGTCTCGCTCCCGCTCCTCCGGGGACACCGCCGCCTCCTACCGGCGCCTCGGACCCTCGCCCTGAGCACCCCGATCCTGAGCCTCGGGCACCCGCGGACGTAGTCCTTCCTGCCCGTCGTGCATGCAGTGGGCCGCGGTCAGCGCGTGCTGTGGGGACACCAGGATGTCGCTGCAGCCCGTTGACAGCTTCATGGCGCTGCCGAACGGGAAGCTGGTCGAGAACCTTCAGTCCACGATGCTGAACCTGCTGTCATTCCCGAACACCTGCCACCGCCTCCGGGCCGGCGCGCGCCCCCTGCTGGCATTCCGAGCCCCTTCCTGGGCCAGGCCCTCGACCTTCACCCTGGTCAAGGTCCTGGTGCCGTTTTTGAAGACTGTCTCGTAGGACAGGTGATCCTCCAGCTCCGAGAGGCTGTGAGCCCCGAGCTCCTGCTGGCTCGTGAGGCCACACGCTCTGGACACCGCTGCCCACGCGTACGCCTGGAAGGTGGGGCTTGGCAGCTGGACGGTCTGGTCACTGATGATCCGGGGCACTTTACTCAAATGCCACTTGAAATCCTCTTCTGTGTCAGACCCATCAGGGAGTGCCCACCCAGGGGTGAAAAAAAAAAAACAGCCAAAACAGCAGATTTCCCATTTTGATCTTCTATTTTGTCCTTAAAGAAATAGAAGTTACAATGGTGGCTTTTTTTAAGTGTTACTTACCATTCCTGGAGGCCTTGGGTCCTCAGTGCACCATCACCAAGCGAGAGCTCTCATTTTCACCTGGCTTCCAGTTGACTGATGTTAGATAAACACAGCTAAGCTGGCTTCTTCAGACTCCAAGTTCAGAAGATTGTTTTTCCCTAGCCTCCCTTGTCCCACTCCCACTGGCCTCCTCCACCTCCCTCCCCTAACAGCCCAGTGCCAGGGGCTGCAGAAAACTGGGTTACTCTGTGGCCTAAGCCACATCCCCTCCTCCCTGGATCTCCTACAACCTTATTTCCAAATAATTTTGAAATAAAGACAGCAGATGTCCAGCTGACTGTCCTCACACTTGACTCCTTAAAAGCAGGGATCACGTAAACTCCTCGCCTCTACAGTGCAAATGTCTAGCACAGAGCTCAGGACATGTTCCTTTGTGGAAATTGTGTGTTATCCAGGGTTTACAGCCCAAGCTGATGTGATGGTCCCTGCAAATCACTGGATAATGGTCTAAAACCAGAAGTCTTAGAAATAAATAAATGGGTCAGTCTGCTATTGATCTGCTTCAGTTTTTATGGGACCTCTGGTCATAAAAAGAAAGTCCAGCCCAGGTCATTCTATGCCAAAGTGAGAAAGATGCATTTAACAAACAAATTTGTGAGCTGGAGAGCCCAGCGCAGTAGCTCACACAGGTAATCCCAGCACACTGGGAGGCTGAGGTGGGTGGATCACCTGAGCTCAGGAGTTTGAGACCAGCCTGAGCACACAAGTTTTTCTACTAAAAATAGAAAAACTAGGCGGGAGTTGTGGCAGGCACCTGTAGTCCCAGCTACTCGGGAGGCTGAGACAAGAGGATCTCCTGAGCCCAAGATGTTGGGGTTGCTGTGAGCTACGATGCCACAGCACTCTATCCAGGGCACAGAGTGAGACTGTCTCAAAAGAAAAAAAACTACATTCACAACCACCGTCTAAGCAAAGCAACATACAAAATAATTTTGGTGTGGGCTTTCACTGTACATTAAAGGTAGTTGTAGGAATCTATGGAGCACAGGCTGTGGTTCCAGGTTGGTCCCTGGGAAAACGTGATAGTGATTGGAGTGTAGTCCCTTCTCATCACAGGTCTCATGCCCTGCAAGTGGTGCTTCTGTGTTGTTTAGATACTGTTAGAGAGGCCAGTACTTGGTAAGTTACACAGTACCTCATACCTCACATCTTCTAGCCCTCTTCTGGGGGCTCTTTGGCATGTGGGGGGATCTATTTAGGAAGAGTGGTGTTCATCAGGCATGGCCTGAGGTGCAGGTAGTGGTGGCCCTCTTTGGAGCAGCAGTTTCACACGTGTCAGCATTATTGGTCAGCTCTGCTCTGATAGTTAAAATATTTTTTACTAGTAGTTAAAATATGAAGGCTTAGTAAATGATTTGTACTTTGTATAAAGCAGAAGCAATTCAAGGTTAGATTATTCCTATGATATCTTCACTCTTGATGCTTTCCAACAGGAATTCTTTGCAGGGATAAAGTGAATGCAGGATATTAGCAGCAGCTGCAGCCTGGGTGCACACAGGCCACGGTCGGCTGGGACGCAGAGTTGAAAACAGCATTCCTGGATATGGGAGTTTATTTCAACATATCCAAGTGCACGATTTTATTAACAAAAGAGTAACATTCTTTTATTAAAACAAAAATGTATACTACATTAACCTATGTATTGTTTAAACATGATGTATCCACTGTAACATAACATAATTAATTTGAGCCATTATACATTTGAGAATATTAAGCAAGTTTAGAATAATCTTTATCGTGACTTGGCATCAACAAAATTATATACAAGTATTGCAGTTTTCATTTTTTTATCTGCTCATACTTGTATGCTGGGTAATGTTGATTCTGATTAAAATTAGACTGTAGTACTTGCTAAAAAGCTAGTAATTCCTTTTATTTTAAGGAAAGTATTCTTCTGTAGATAGTGTTGATATTGTTTTTAAAAATCAATACAAGTACATACTTTAGGGGAAAGCCTGTACTCATGTCCCAATATCTTCTAAACATCACCACTGCAAATTTGAATTTATACAAAGCAGTAATTATATTAATTAATGGTTTCTTTCATCTTCTATGCAATTTTTACAAAGAATATTTCATCATTTTGATTTAATTGTAATGAAAAAGTCTCATAATGTGGTAACAATACTGAGCCCTTAATATTGTAGTTCCCAAGATGAAAAATTATGTTCTTAACTATATATATAATATATGTTCTTGACTATATATATTTTTGTTTTCTTTTGAGACAGAGTCTTATTCTGTTGCCCTTGGTGGAGTGTCATGCATCATAGCTCAAAGCAACCTCATACTCTTGGGCTCAAGCAAACCTCTTGCCTCAGACTCCCAAATAACTGTGACTATACGAGCCCACCACAACACCCAACTAGTTTTTCTATTTTTACTAGAGACAGGGTCTTGCTCTTGCTCAGGCTGGCCTTGAACTCCTGAGCTCAAGCGATCCACCTGCCTCAGCCTTCCATAGTGCCAAAAGTACAAGGGTGTGGTTCTTAGAAAAATTTTAATCAAGGGAGTGTTTTGTGGGTGGAAAACATTTTTTAATTGGTTCTTCATTTAGCCCCTTAGACAACAGTTGTCCTTTATGTACTTAACATATGATTTAATTGGCTGGGTGCAGTGGCTCACACCTGTAATCCTAGCACTCTGTGAGGCCAAGATGGGTGGATTGCTTGAGCTCAGGAGTTGGAGACCAGCCTGAGCAAAATTGAGGACCCCCCACCCCCTGTCTCTACTAAAAATAGAAAAACTGAGTCAAGAGAATCACTCGAGCCCAAGACTTGGAGGTTGCTGTGAGCTATAATGCCACAGCACTCTACCCAGGGCAACAGCTGTCTCAAAAAAAAAAATATATATATATATATATATATAAATATATATATATATAGTAGGCTCGGCACCTATACCTCTAGTGGCTAAGGCATCATTTTAAGCTGAAGGGTTATAATCCAGCCCGGACTTGACAAACAACAATGACAACTAAAACCAAAAAATAGCCGGGTGTTGTGGTGGGCACCTGTAGTCCCAGCTATTTGGGAGGCTGAGGCAAGAGAATCACTTAAGCCCAGGATTTGGAGGTTGCTGTGAGCTGTGATGCCACAGCACCCTACGCAGGGTGACAGCTTGAGGCTCTGTCTCAAAAAAAAAAAAAAAAGTTCTTAAAAAAATAGTAATAATATATGATCTTATTGAAGACCCACATCAGGAGACAGGTGACCATAAAGTTCACGTGCAGTTTTAAATTGCACACTACTTTAAATCCCACACAGATTTTATAGCCACCTGTGTAGACGCTCACTCTGTGTGACACCTGACTTTAACGACCTGAGGGTGATCACCAGGTCAAAGGCTTCCCCAGGTAAAATTGTGGATGTCTAAATAGTGGTATTATTTCCCCTGTTTTTTTTTTTTCCTGTATTATTTAATTTAGTCTTGCAACTTTTTAGCTACTTAGGGATCAGAAAGACAGAATGTAAATATTAAGTGATAAATAACATGACAATATTTTACTATACATATCATCGAACTAGGATACAGATTTCAAACAGAATTTCCGTACTCGATAACACATGTGCCCCATGTGATAATTCTGTAGCCAGACTTTTAAGAAAGCCAATCAAATCAGGTGTGGTGCACGCCTGTTAGTCCCAGTGACTCACAAGCCTGAGGCGAGAGGATCACCTGAGCCCAGGATTCAAGGCTGTAGTGAGCTATGATCCTCCCACTACACTCCAGCCTGGGTGAAAGAGTGAGACCCCATCTCTAAAAAAAAAAAAAAAAAGGAAACGAGAGGGGAGGGGAGGAAAAGCCCCATTAGAATTGAATTGTATTCAAGTATAATTTCATTTTTGGATGCTTATCTCTCACACTAATTTTTATTTATTTATTTTTTGAGACAGAATCTCACGATGTCACCCAAGGTAGAGTGCCGTGGCGTCACAGCTCACAGCAACCTCAAAATCTTGGGCTTAAGCGATTCTCTTGCTCAGCCTCCCAAGTAGCTGGGACTACAGGCGCCTGCCACAATGCTTGGCTAATTGTTGTTGTTGTTGTTGTTGTTATTGTTGTCCAGCAGGCCCTGGCTGGGTTCTTACCCCCAACTCCGGGCCATGTGGCTGGTGCCCTAACCACTGAGCTACAGGTGCTGAGCCTCCCACTGATTTTTAAATCTGTTATTCTCGTCAGAGACCTCAGCCAATACTTTGGAAATTGTCAATACCATCAGTCCCTTTTAAACCAAATGATAATACCAGTGACATAGGCCTCATTTCCCACCAAGTGTGTACTCAGGTGAACATTCTCACAGCAGGTGAGAATGGTGGCTCAGAGCCCAAATCCTGGTTGCTCACCAAAGGAAGACTGGACCTCTGGGTCTCAGATCCCTGACCAGGAGGAGCACTGACGTCCCCTTGGAGCTCGTCGAAAATGCTCATTGTCCAGCCTGAGCCTACTGATAGACACTCTCCTGAGGAAGGTGGGGGGTCTCCCCACTGTGATGCCCCTGCTCCTCGGTGGTGCCTGAGGCCCTGGTGCAGCAGCTTGAGCCTCACCCCAAAGGCAGGAAGGCAGCCTTCCTGGGGACAGCGGCTGACCTGGCTTTCTAGTGACAGCTGCTTGTCTCTGAAGCCCTGTCCTTTGAGGGAGCTCTGTCTCGGGCACCACTGCAAGACCAGCCTTGCCCACATCTTTCCTTGGCCCTGGGCAGGGCAGAGCTGGATAATGCAGCCTCAGAATCCCAATAATAAGAGGACACAGTTTAGTCAGCCTGTCTAATTTGCCCTGTAATTTAAAATTGGACAAACGCTTAAGGGCACTTTCTTTTGGAAAATCTAAGTTTGTCTTGTGGTAAAATGTCAATGCAACAATAAAGGACCGTCCATCCACACATGCCCTTCATTCCAAAGCTCTCACTTGCCCACCTAAGCGGGCAGAGGCCCAGCTGGTGGGGCACCAGCATTGACATTTTGAAAGCTCTGAAGTCCTTTTCGACCCCCAGACCCTGTTTTTTCTCGTCTTCCATTATAATTGTGACCTTCACTGTCAAGGTCCAAATACCTTTGATTTGGGGCTTTGAATTCCAGTTCTGGTTAGCAGAAGTGCAGTGGCAGCCCTCAGTCCCCAGCGGGGGTCAGGACATGCGCAGCTAGTCCGGGGCAGGGAAGGTCCTGAAGACAAGACGGCGGGGAGGAGTCAGCACACATACAGCTGGTCCCAGGTGCTCATGAAGAGAGATGAGATTCATCCACAGCGAAAATGTATGCTCTGTGATGGACCTACAGACGTCATCCCAGTGTGTGCATTAACATGTCTGCTAACAGAAGTGGCCACACACCCCCACAGGAGACAGCTCACTGTTTCCATCCTCTTGTTGTTTATTTATGATTTCTTAGAACTGTGCTGCTGACAGCTTCCAGAATATGTGCATATGGACTAGCGTTGGGGCCTTAGGTACAGAACAGGGAGGGAGAAGACTCAGGCTCCACTTCCAGGCTCTCTTCGCATGGCCACCTGCAGCACGTGGCCTGTTCCTTCCTCATCTGCAAAGTGGGGACAAGGCTAATCTCCCACTCCTAATGTCCACTGGGAGATTAAATGAGGTGATACCTGCAAAGAATTACTACCGAGCTCAGGACATAGTACACGTATAGATTTTACAATTAATGTTCTACCTTAATGGGTGAACTAGTAACACTTTAAAATAGGCTGTCGTATAAGCCAAAATGAGAGAACCTGTAGTTTTCTAAAAAGTCAGTTTTATAGTCAAATATTTTTATTTCAAGATAGTTTCCAACTCACTATAAAATTCTGCTTTTCTTTGTTCAAGGACAGCTTCATTTTAGAAACTTCCCAAATGAATGCTTTCCTAATTACTCACGTCTATGAATATCAGCGGCTCTGTTGTGTATCTTTTTCATTGCTGTTAAACTTGAGTACGATTAAACATCACCCAGCCACAAAAGACTTAAGTTGTATTTCCACATCTTATTTATAGCCTGGATCTACATTAGGAATTCTGGAACCGTATCAGACCCACAGCCTAAAAAGACAAAAGTTGATGTCAAAATAGTTACTCTAAGAGAGTGAATTACAGTGAAAGAAAAACCTGACTTTTGAATGAGACTGTCTAGAGCAGCAGTCCCCCACCTTTGCACCAGGAACTGGTTTCAATCGGAAGACAATTCTTCCATGGACTGGTAAGGAAGGGCGTTAGATTCTCATAAGGAGTGCACAGCGGTGTGCAGTCGGGCTCACGCTCCTGTGAGAATCTGATGTGGCAGGAGCTGGAACTCAGGCAGTGGTGAGAGTGACCAGAGCAGTTGTAAATACAGATGAAACTTGGCTCACTGAAGCCGAGCTGCTCACCCCTGCTGTGTGCCCCAGTTCCTAACAGGCCACAGACCAGCAGCTGTCTGCAGCCCAGGGCTGGGGAGCACACATCTGGAGCAAACAGAAGTTTACTATGACATGACAGAGTTATGTTCTTGAGGTTCAGCCCCTCTTTTGTTTTCTGTTTTTTATTTTTAACTTGAGAAGTTTATAGTCTAGATTAGGCAGGGCAGATCAGATGGTTGGCCAATATATTAAAAATATTTCAAATTAAATATTTCTTCTGTACATGGATGAAAATGGAGATGCTGACTCCCTAGCAAGGATCTCTACCCAGCAGCTTTCCTCACCAGGCAACAAGCACCAGCCCAGGCCTCCCTCCTCACCTGTCCCTCACCACACAGCAGGCCCACACCAGCTCAGGCCTCCCTTCCAGCCCGTCCCTCACCACGTGGCACCAGCCCAGGCCTCCCTCCTCACCTGTCCCTCACCACACAGCAGGCCCACACCAGCTCAGGCCTCCCTTCCAGCCCAGGCCTCCCTCCCCGCCTTTCCCTCACCACGTGGCACCAGCCCAGGCCTCCCTCCCTGCCTGTCCCTCACCACGTGACACCAGCCCAGACCTCCCTCCCGCCTATCCCTCACTATGTGGCACCAGCCCAGGCCTCCCTCCTCACCTGTCCCTCACCACACAGCAGGCCCACACCAGCTCAGGCCTCCCTTCCAGCCCATCCCTCACCACGTGGCACCAGCCCAGGCCTCCCTCCATGCCTGACCCTCACCACGTGGCACCAGCCTAGGCCTCCCTCCCCGCCTGTCCCTCACCACATGGCACCAGCCCAGACCTCCCTCCCGCCTATCCCTCACTATGTGGCACCAGCCCAGGCCTCCCTTCCTGCCTGTCCCTCACTATGTGGCACCCTGCCAGGCTTCCCTTCCCACCTGAGCCTCACCATGTGACAGGCCCATAGCAGCCCATGCCTCCCAAAATTATCCACATGCTCATCCCCAGAACCTGTGAGTATGTTTCTTACACAGTGAAAGAGACTGTGCTAATGTGATTAGCTTAGGGATTTTGAGATGAGGAGGGAAGCTTGGGTTATCCAGGTGGGTCCAATGGAATCGCAGGCCTCCTTAAGGAAGGGGCCGGCGGGTTAAGAGTGAGAGAACTGTGAACCGGAATGGAGGTCGGAGTGACACAGAGCCACCAGTCTAAGGGTGGACAGCCTCTACTGCCACCAAAGGTAAGGAACAGTTCTCTCCTGGAACTTCCACAGGAATAGTCCTACTGACCCACTTCAGACTTCTGAACTCCAGGTGGATAATAAATTTGTGTTGTTGTTAGACACTATGTTTTTAATGATTTATTACGGTAGAAATGGGTGATTATTTGTAAAGGTGAGAATTTAGTTTCTGAAATTGTCTGCACTGTGACACCACTGCACTCTAGCCCCAGGAAACAGAGAGAAATAGTGACTCAAACAATGAAATAGAATAAAATTGTACGTGCTCGGTGTTTAGAAAGAAAGAAATTGTAAGAGTGATATAAAGTGGAAAAGAGAGCTTCATGTGACTCAAAACATCAATGAAGTTCTTTTTTTTTTTTTTTCTTTCCTGTTTTTTTTTTTTTTTTGGCCAGGGCTGGGTTTGAACCCGCCACCTCTGGCATATGGGACCAGCGTCCTACCCCTTTGAGCCACAGGTGCTGCCCATCAATGAAGTTCTTTTTTTTTTTTATTGTTGGGGATTCATTGAGGGTACAATAAGCCAGGTTACACTGATTGCAATTGTTAGGTAAAGTCCCTCTTGCAATCATGTCTTGCCCCCATAAAGTCTGACACACACCAAGGCCCCACCCCCCTCCCTCCTTCCCTCTTTCTGTTTCCCCCCCATAACCATAATTGTCATTAATTGTCCTCATATCAAAATGAGTACATAGGATTGAGTACATAGGATTCATGCTTCTCCATTCTTGTGATGCTTTACTAAGAATAATGTCTTCCACGTCCATCCAGGTTAATACGAAGGATGTAAAGTCATCAATGAAGTTCTTTTTAAGGAAAATTTGACATGCAGTTTTAAAACTAAAATCAGAAGATGGTGATACCACTTCATAGTGGTAAAGTAGTAGTAATTCTAGAGAAACACAGGAAAGGGAACTAGGGTTGATAAATTTGGTTATCAGCAAACACACACCTGGGGCTTACCCTGCTATGCATCACCTCAAAGCTTTTTTTTTTTTTTAATCTTTTTAGAGGCAGGGCCTCTAATCTGTCACCCCATCCGGAGAACAGTGGGGTGAACATTCTTCACTGCAACCTTGAACTCCTGGATTCAAGGGATCTTTCCACCTCTGGCTGGCAAGCAGCTAAGACTACAGGTGTGTGCCACCATGCCCGGCTTTCAAAGCCTTTATTTAAAAAACAATCTTTGATGGTCCTTCTTAACTATTGAGTTGGACTAGAAAATGTCTAAGATCTCTTTCAGCTGTAAAGTCCTGCGGTAAACCACAAACCAGAAAACACAAGTACCAGAAATTTACCCATCAAGGATCATTCCTAGTCTTTCCGGGGTAGGAATGCGCCTGCTATCCACGTTACTACCATCAGATGGCAAAGCTAGCCCAATAACGCAA
This sequence comes from Nycticebus coucang, assembly GCF_027406575.1. NCBI lineage: Eukaryota > Metazoa > Chordata > Mammalia > Primates > Lorisidae > Nycticebus > Nycticebus coucang. The sequence goes on along the minus strand of NC_069800.1, from coordinate 4,305,379 downwards.
ATCTACACAGGTGTTTACATCGTTTACATTCACCCAGCTGTGGAATAGATGTTATTTTTTTAAAACTTGTGGGATTCCATAGAGGGGGGAATGTCTAACTGGCTAATAATAATATACAAAATAGTTGTCACATATGGAATTTATTACGTTTAGAAAACCCACTTACAGACCACTGAGCCCATCCTGATGAACGGAGAGCTGATAATACTGTCTCCAGCCAAACAATGTTTTGGCGGGTGGTTTTCCAAAAACAGTCGAAGCACCAGCACACTTGCACCGTGGCCCACAGCACTGCTAAATAGTCCCCCAAACGTTCTGCAACGCGATTCAACACTAGGAAAATCTTGAACTTGCCAAATAGTTTACATATGTTTATCAAATACTTTATAATCCATTACTAAAGGATAAGCTCTACTCTGATTCTATGCTGAAAATAAATGGCAAGACAGTTCACTGACAGCCAAATTCAAAATAGCATACTTCAGCACAATTTTCAAGTTCAGTTTAAAGAATTAAGGTAAACTCATGTCTGCTTTAAAAGTTTGGCAGTACTTGAGGGAGTCGAAGATGGTAGACTTACACAGTTGATTATTTTATAGTAACACACAACTTCTGTTTCTCATCACAATAAAAAGTAAAACCCCTTTGATTTTTTTAGCTATTTTTCCAGGACATACCCATCTCAATTCTCCGATGGATGTGCTGTGTGTAAATACAATGTGGGGCAAATGGCAGTATTATGGGAGCCTCCGAAGGAACACTTTCCTGTCCAACCTCATGCAGTGCTCAGCGTATGGCTGGAGACATGTTTTTCAAATTGGCCTTTGAAAGTAAAGAATATTTATAAAGGCTTGCTACTTTTCAGGGTTTAAATCATCCATGGTCATAATATTTTTCACTAGTCATACATCAATTTTACCCATATGCAGCTTTAAAATTGTCTTGTATACCACTAATTTGACCTGTTTCCTAACCTCTCCATCTCATATTTTTAATCTGCAAAGTTAACTCTGTGCTAAGATGAGGTAGTTTCATCCTCAAAAAATTCTTAGCCTGGTCCTACTATTAAAATGCAATATTCTTGGGTGGCACCTGTGGCTCAGTGGGTAGGGTGCGGGCCCCATATATCGAGAGTGGCAAGTTCAAACCCAGCCCCGGCCAAACTGCAACAAAAAATAGCCGGGCATTGTGGCAGGCTCCTGTAGTCCCAGCTACTTGGGAGGTTGAGGCAAGAGAATCGCCCTAAGCCCTGGAGTTGGAGGTTGCTGTGACCTGTGACACCACAGCACTCTACTGAGGGTGACAAAGTGAGACTCTTGTCTTGTAAAAAATAAAATAAAATAATATGCAGTATTCTTGTTGGATATTTGCACATTAGGTAGAGAAAACTAATTTATTCAGTAGGGAAACTTACACTAGCAATTGTTTATTTTAACATATAACACGTACTGTTTCAAGCGTGTGCTTAACAATTTCATATTTAAAAACATAAAAGATAAAAGATCCTTTTTTTTTTTTTTGTAGAGACAGTCTCACTTTACCGCCCTCAGTGGAGTGCTATGGCATCACAGCTCACAGCAACCTCCAGCTCTTGGGCTTAGGCAATTCTCTTGCCTCAGCCTCCCAAGTTACGGGGACTACAGGTGCCAGCCACAACACCTGGATATTTTTTTCTTGCAGTTTGTCTGGGGCTGGGTTTGAACCTGCCACCCTCGGTATATAGGGCTGGCTTCCTACTCACTGAGCCACAGGCACCACCCAACAAAAAAGATTCTTAAAAGCATATAGGTTTCCCAGCTGCCTGGAAGAAAAGTGGGGAGGCTATCACATCCACTCGTTCTCACAGGAAGGGAACTCCTCTGATATTTCCTAATAAGAATAAAATTCCATAGGACGAGTGGCCACTACTTTCAAGCCTAATCCCTTATGTGGCTGGGATTTCACTTTTTGTCTTAATTATAAAGCAGATTCTAATTATAATTGTCCAGGCAGCAAATTATGACTTTTATAATCCTCTGTAGAGACAAGTGTACTGGGGTGACTTAGATGTAACCAGCAGCTTCTTTTCAAATCAATGACGGTGTGGAGAGCAATCAGGTGGGAATATTTTTACATCTTTAAAATGTCTTCTGATTAAAAAATTCAAGACTAGGGCGGCTCCTGTGGCTCAGTCGGTAAGGCGCCGGCCCCATATACGAGGGTGGCGGGTTCAAACCCGGCCCTGGTAGAAAAAAAAAAAAATTCAAGACTATCGAAAGTAGAGGCAAAGGCATGAAAAGCTGAGGGGGAAGCACAGGCCACCGGCTCCTTTTTGTGGCCCCCGCCCCACTCCAGTTTCACTGGGGTTTAAGGTGCCGCCACGGGCTCCTGGTGTCACCTGCTCGTTTTCTCAGCGGCCCCACTGCTCCTCTCCTGACCCCTGAGGCCAGGTGACAGGGGAAGGTGCGCTGAGGCAACTGTCACAGCGACCTGCCCAGAAGACCTTCCAAGAATGGGGTTACACCTTTGTCAATGGCATCTGCTAATAATCAGACAAGGAAAGACGCCCCGCCCCGTACTGCTTAAGTAGAAAGAATTCCATTTCTCTCCCAACATGAACCCTGTTGCTGTTCGGATTAAACCTTTCAGGAGTCTCAGCTCACCCAGCCTCTGGGAAGGGAGTTCCCGGAGGACGGAAGGTGCTGAGTCTCAGTGGTTAAAGTCCTTCAAAGACGCTCCCGGGTCCCAGGGCTCTGCTCACCTGTGCGCCCCACCTGCTGCGCGCGCTCCTGGGGGTCCCGGAGCTCTGCTCACCTGTGCGCCCCACCTGCTGCACGCTCAGGGTTGGGGGGGACCGCGGGTGGGGCACGGCTGCCCGAAGCCCGCGGGAGCCCTTGGTCCGAGGCCGGAGCTGCCAGCGCAGAGCGCAGAGGAGGCGGTGCTGCCCAGAGAGTGGCCGGAAGTGGGGACCCAGGGGAAAGGATAGAGCCGAGACTGCCCCAGAGGGGGCTCGCCAGAAGCGCCTGTCCCTGTGCTAGGGACACCCCTCAAACAGTGTCATAAGATGCTCTAGAGGAGGTAGGGTGCCCCCAGTCTGCTGTGAGACCCCGACATCGGCCCAAGGGGCGGAAGGGGGGACGGCGCTGCCCGGCCCAGCCAAAGCAGGTCTCGGACCATCCCAGGACCCACAGCCTCCAGGGCCACCCGTCCTGTGCTGGCTTCAAGCTCAAGGGCCACCTCCAGGCCAGGAGGGGACACGGGGCAATCTCAGAGCATGAGGGTGTGTCAGTGTCCATCTGTCCAGAAAAGGCCACTTGTCCTACTTAGGAGAGTCGTAAGTCTCCGCCTCACCGCCATCCTGCAGGCCCCTCTCCCATCCTTCCCTCCCGCCTGCTTCATCCCTGCCCCTAGCAGAGTGGATGGGGTGGGCCCGGAGAAGAAGGGGGTGTCATTTCCTCAGCATCCACTGAGCTGAGGGGGTTGGGGGGCCCGGAGCAAGACGTGCTGATAGGTCAGAAACTCGGTCCTGGCCCTCAGACCTGCGCTCACAGACCCGCAGCCAGGTCCAGGCAGGACCTGGCCACTTGGTTCAGTGGTGAGTTACTGCATTTCTCAGGCTTCTATGAATTTTCTAACAGAATGAAATTGTGACACACATACCATCATGTCTCCGTATACCAGGGGAACTGGCTCCAGGACCCTGGCTGCACCCAAGTCCTTCTATCCACCAACCTGTGGGAAAAGTCAGCCCTCTGTCTACCTGGGTTTTGCCCAAGATTTCCATATTTTCCAATCATGTTTTGTTGGGAGACATCCTCTTCTAAGTGGACCCAAGCAGTTCAGGATCAACTGTGTATAAGGTTTTGCTTATTAGCTATCTTCACACGTAACATTGTCACATATGCGTTTATCTGTGTCATTAAAATCTATTGGCAATTTTTAGCTGATGTAACAATTCTGCTCTCTCTGTCTCACCAATTAGATTGTAACATTCATGGGCTGCTTTGAACACCACCAGCTACCACAGGGCCTGGCATACAGTAGGTGCTACGTATGTGTTGAACTTTTAAAGTTTCCTAGTCAGCCAGAGTGTGGGGAAGTTGGTGAGAAAGCCCAGAACATAGGGTGGGAGCCCTGTCTGCCACAGACTGGTGGTGAGAGCCCCCCACCCCCGGCCTCAGCTTGCCCCATCTGCCATCAGCAGGCTGAGCTGCAAGAGTGTGGGGGCTGCACGGTCAGAGAGAGACCCTTACAGCTATATGAGAAGGACTAGACCCAGGTCTGGTTTCCTTAAGCCACTTGGCTTCCTGCCAGCCTCACATAGAGCTGACCTCCAGGGTGCTCCGCCCCTCCCTGACCTTTCACCCTCTGCCCTCCCACTCTTCATTTCTGGACCCATTCAGGGTCACCGTAGCATCCACTATGTTTCTTTATCTGGTCCCAATGCCTGAAGCTTGCTGCTTATCAGGTTCCAGGATTCTGGCTTCTCTTAATCCTGATTCCTTCTTCAGGCCTTGTCCAGTCCCCCCCCCACCATATTTTCTTAGCTCCATGTGAGAGATTCAGACCCATTCTGAAGCGTATCCCAACCCACTCCTGTTATGATGGTCCTACAGTTTTCCAGTGTTCCCCAACCAGGTCTCCATATGGGGCAATCACTTTGTACAATATAACTCCTACCATATTAGGAGAAAATGCAATGCAGGGAGTGTTATCAATTTTTAAAAACTTGTAACAAAGCTTCTAGAATCTTTCCCCAGCGCACCTTACCTTCATCTTCTAATATGTGGCTATTGTGAGCAAAGTTTTTACCAACATAGCCCAAGTCCTCTGCTCATTGACCAGAAGAATTCATAACTGCCCGTCCTTTGTGAAAACCCTGCTTAATGGGGACATTTGTATGTTTCCCCAGAAATGGGGCCAAGAGACCCTGAACACATCTCTTGTTACATTTTGGGTCATTAGTGATACTGTGTCCTCTGCAGAAGACAATGGTGACCACTGTCAGGCCCAGCTATGATTAAGGCCACTGAGCCTTTGTCCTAGACTGGATTTTCCAAGAGATTCAGACCAAAATAGCAGAGCCCTCTCTCTGGTGCTAAATTGTATTTGTCACGGAAATGTCCTTGGAAAGTTTTAGCTATGGAAAGACAGGAAGAGCTGTTGCACAGTCTGTGGTCAGATGGCCTGGTGATGACTCAACTTTGTCAATGGGGCATGACTTGCTGGGGCCAGAATCTCCCCTATTAATTTTTTTTTTTTTTTGTAGAGACAGAGTTTCACTTTATTGCCCTCGGTAGAGTGCCGTGGCCTCAGACAGCTCACAGCAACCTCCAACTCCTGGGCTTAAGCGATTCTTCTGCCTCAGCCTCCCGAGTAGCTGGGACTACAGGCACCCGCCACAACGCCCGGCTATTTTTTGATTGCAGTTTAGCTGGGGCCGGGTTTGAACCCGCCACCCTCGGTATATGGGGCCGGCGCCCTACTCACTGAGCCACAGGCGCCGCCCCTCCCCTATTAATTTTTAATCCCAAACTTTTATCTAACCCCTTTATTCCTTATATAGGATGGTTCCACATGTTTAGAACCATCTTAATCTTAACCCCTAGGTTAAGGTCGACTGGGGAAACAAGGCAGATGTAATAAGGTAAGATGACATTACCCTAAATGGCTTCTATCCTCATAGAAGCCACCAATGGTCAGCTAATTAGAGGAACAGGTGCTGCCTCTCCAGAAACCTGCATAACCATTGACTTTGTCCTCTTGTGTGGCCCAGGGGTGAGTTGTGATGTATTCCTGACAGAGATCTGAAAATTGTCCCCACAGCAGCCCTGGTGTAGCACCCTGCCCCCCCAGCTCTGGCGTTTGGGCCTGTCCTCCCCAGAGGGCAGTGTCAGTCTCTCATTTGTACCAGCCCTGGTCTGGGAACTGGTCTCACTGTTTGGGAAATGCTTGTCTGTGTCCACCTCCCACAGAGGACCACACAACTCCTGTGTGTCCAACACCGAGCACAGCTGAGGGTGCTTCCCTCCTGTTACCTGAGAAAAGTGAAGGGCACCGGGAGTGTCCAGAATCCGGAGTGGCCAGAATCCGGACTGTCCAGAATCCGGAGTGGCCACCCCTTGCACCTGTCGTTCACACACAGCACAGATGACAACCAGAAGAAACTGGGTTTACCCAGAAATCACTGAAACTTACTTAACCTACACCTCCCTAGAGAAGCATAAACGGGAAGCCTGAGGAAGGCGAGAGCTCCAGGGCATGCAGGCAAGGCTGAAACTCTGCACCCCACCACGAGTTCTCTCAGACGGGACTCCATGGGGTGAAAGACCACTCTGGAAAAGTGTGATTCCTAGAGGTGTGAGGTGGGATTAACAGGCAGAATTATTGATAATCTGAGCTTAAAATTTCATGATAGATATTTGTTTTTTATTTTTTTGAGATAGTGTATAATAAATTTTTAAAAATTTATTGGGTGGCATCTGTGGCTCAGTGGATAGGGTGCCAGCCCCATATACTGAGGGTGGCAGGTTTGAACCTGACCCCAGCCAAACTGCAACAGCAATAAAATAATAGCTGGGTGTTGTGGCAGGTGCCTGTAGTCCCAGCTACTCAGGAGGCTGAGGGAAGAGAATTGCCTAAGCACTGATGTTGGAGGTTGATGTGAGCTGTGATGCTACAGCACTCTGAGGGTGATTAAGTAAGACTCTGACTTTAAGAAAAGAATATATATATATATATATATATATATATATATTTACATGGGATTTGGTTCTGGAAATGGTGATAAATAAGCAGAGGACACGAGCAAAGCTTCAGTGAAAACCTTCGTCAGGCTCAAACCACAGCTTCAATCATGTATCCAGTGACAGAGCAAAGGCTTCTCCTCCTATGAGGCCCCTGGATAAGGCACTGAGCTATCTGACAACAGGACAGTCAGTGCAAATGTGTTTGGGGTTAAAGACCTAGATTTGAACCTGAATCCTACCACTTACTGCCATGTGATTGGGGCAACTTAACCTCTCAGTTCCCTCATGTGAAAATGTGTCATAAAACTTACCTGGAAGAGCAGTTTAAGAGGGAGACGTAAAAGGCAGGAGAGCAGCCCCACCTGTAGCCTGGCACAGGGCAGGTGCTCAGAAGTAGAGCTAGAATTCCGAGTCCAGGGTCTTGGAGAAGCAGCCAGTGGAGCAGAGCACAGTGGCTTGTGACGGAGGTCACCACTGCAACTCCCAGTGAGAGAGGATACCCAAGAAGGGTGAGGTCCAGGAGAACAGGGCTTCTCAAGGTGACCACAAGGATACACCTGCAGTGTCCTCTCCATGGTGACTCAGCTCTTGGGAATTTGTAAACTTAACTTCCTGGAACTTGGAAATTTCCAAGTTCTGTGAAATCCTGTAGTTCTGTAGGGGCTGGAATAGCATCTCCCACTTGATTCAAACTGGCCAATGAGAAGGGTGCCTGTGGGGTGGAACTTTTTGACTGTCGATAGAAAGGGAAAGACCAAGCCAGTCGGGGAGCGTGGCCATTTGGAATTCTTCTATGCTGTGAGCTCCCAGCTGGTGAATAAAGCCCTTCCTCTTATAAACATGGTGTTTAGGTGCTCTTTCTCTCCATCAGGCCTGGTCTTCCTGCAACACCAGGAGAGGCGGTGGACCTGGGTGCCTCTAATGTCACTTCCATGTCATCCTCTGCTTTTCCTTTCTCATTATATCCTGAGACTCTGACCAGCTCCAGAGACAGAGCATCAGTTAAATCAACCCTCATAACATCTGAGTGACATCAGGTGGATGAACAAACAGCAGGTGGTTATCAGTGAGGAGAGGACAGATGTGGACAGGAGCAGAGAGAGATGGGAGTGGCCAGCTGCCTGGGCCACATTCCATCCTGCAGGACAAAAGTTTCAGATCGCAGGCGTTTAATTGGAAGGTTTCCATTAAAATCCTGAGTTCTAGGTTTATTGTAAAAAAATAATAATAGGCAAGTCTGGTCCACATTCCCTGGTGGCAATCGTCAGTCAGAGCTGAGCAGGGGCCGGCAGTCTAGAGAGACAGGTGGTGTGGCCAATCCTTACTGCCGGCTCCATATCCAGACTGCGCCTGGGCTTCCATCTGTCCTCTCCAGGACAGGATTCTTTATCTTACTCTTTAGCCCAGGATGCTATTTCCATGGTAGGAAGCTGCCAGAAAAGTTCAGCAACATTTGCATATGTATCAGAAAGACAGTCCTGGAACCTGAAGGAATTGTTGAAAGATAAAGAGATGTAAAAGAGAAGAATTAAACTTGTAGCAGAAAGCATAGCTCAGAGGATTTTACAGTAGTTCAGGCTGATCTTATGAAAGTTTGAACTAGGCAATAGCCCTGGAGTTGGGAAGGGGACAAAACTGAGTGAGCTGATGGCTGAATATAGAGAATAAAAGAAGGAAAGGGAAAATTTAAGAGCTCAAAATAAGACCATGTGCAAGGATATTTATTGCAACCATTTTTGCATAGCAGTGTTGCAGGAAGATGAGGCCTGATGGAGAGGAAGAACACCCAAACACCATGTTTAATAGAGGAAGGGCCTTATTCCAGCTGGTGGAGTGATGGCAGACTAGTCTGAATGGCTGTGCTCCCTCACTGGCTCAGTCTTTTCCTTTTATGTCTAGTCAAAAGTTCCAGCCAGCAGGTTCCTTTCTCATTGGTCAGTTTAAATCAAGCTGGAGAAGCGGGGCTTGAAGTTTTATAGAAGTAGAAGCAAGCAGTTAGTTTCCAGGCCCCAACAAGCTAAGTTTCTACAAATTCCTAAGAGCTGAGTCACCATGGAGCAGACCTTGCAGGAGTATCCTTGCAGCCTCCTTGGGGAGATCTTTGTTCTCTCAGACCTCCCTTTTCCCGGGTATCCTCTCTCAGCAGCAGAAAAGTGGAACTAAAGTAAATGCCCATCAGGAGGGTGTACCTACACTTTGGGGCCTGCTGTACCAGGAATAGACACCATCCACCCAGCTGCATTATAGGGAGCTGCTCAGAAGGTGGTTACGTGAAATGCAGGGTGGGGCCAGGCACAGTGGCTCACCCTGTAATCCCAGCACTCTGGGAGACTGAGGTGGGTGGATTGCTGAAGCCCACAGGTTAAAGACCAGCTGGAGCCAGAGCGAGACCCCATCTCTAAAAATAGCCGGGCATTCTGGCAGGTGCCTGTACTGGGAGGCTGAGGCAAGAGGATTGCTTGAGCCCAAGAGTTTGAGGTTGCTTTGAGCTATGATGCCATGGTACTCTAGTGAGGGCAACAAAATGAGACTGTGTCTCAAAAAAATAAAAAATTAAAAAAAAAAAGTGCAGGGAGGAACCTGGGTAAGGTAATCAATCCCTTGGATAGATTACGTACACATACATATATATATGTGTGTATGCTGTGATAAAGGAGTAGGTATAGACAATATTATATGGTATTTTCAAATGTGGGAGTAATAAAAGGAAGGATATCAGGAGAAAGCAAAAAATTTGCATTAAAATTATTTTTGAATGTTTAAAAATGTATATGACTCTGCTTTTTCTCAAATTGCATGTATGTTTATAACCATACAGAACATGCATGAAGGCTGAAGTTTAGTCACGGTGGCTTACATCTATAATCTTAGTACATTTGGAGGCCAAGGCAGGAGGATCACCTGAGGCCTGGAGTTCCAGATCAGCCTGAGCAAGAGCGAGACCCTGCTTCTATAAAAATTAGCCTGGTGTAGTAACATGCCTCTATAGTCCCAGCTACTCAGGAGGCTGCCATAAGCTGCCGTGATGCTGGGATGACAGAGCCAAACCCCGCCTCAAAAAAACAAAAATTTCATGAGATTGTTACAGGGAGTTTGAAGGATTCCAACTAATTTTACTTTTTTAATATAAAAACTATATTGCTTATTTATAGAACTAGAATAACCTCACAATATGTGAATCTAAAACTGCTTTTAAAAATTAAGTTTATCAATTTTTTAAAAAACCCACAGTAATTCTGTTTTCACTGTAAACAAACATAAAGTCTGTTTTTCAGGGCAGTGCCTGTGGCTCAGCGATTAGGGCACTGGCCCCACATACCGGAGGTGGTGGGTTCAAACCCAGCCCCAGCCAAAAACAAAAACTGCAAAGAAAAAGTCTATTTTTCAGTCAACATCTTCTCATATTAGGTTTAAATCCTACTTTACCAGCTGGGTGGACTCAGGCACATAATGTCTCTCTTTCTCTCTCTCAGTCTGAGTTTTCTTTTTTTCTTTTCTTTTTGTAGAATCAGAGTCTTACTTTGTCACCCTCAGTAGAGTTCTATGACATCACAGCTCATAGCAACTTCCAACTCCTGGGCTTAGGCAATTCTCTTGCCTCAGCCTCCCAAGTAGCTGGGACTATGGAGACCTGCCACAACGCCCAGGTATTTATTTTTGTAGCAGTTTGGCCGGGGCTGGGTTTGAACCCCCCCACCCTCGGTATATGGGGCTGGCACCCTGTCCACTGAGCCACACGAGCCACCTAGTCTAAGTTTTCTTATTTGAAAAATGGGATGATAATCTCAACCCTGAAAGGTCATTCTGGGTGTCGAGGAAAAAGAGACCCCTGACGCTGCTGGCTCACGGCTGGCTCCCTGCAGACAGCAGCTGGTCTTCAAAATCGCACTGTTGATGATTTCAGCCACAGCCTCGGGTTCTCCCCAACGTCCAAACAGCCCCCTCTCCTGTCTCCCCACTCTGCCTCCCCACCCACTCCCCTTCCTCTTCCTCTGATTAGCTGACTGGACTTCTTAGTTTAAAACATAGTTTCAAACCCCTTGGCCACGCTGAATTTACCAAACAAAAGCTCTTTTTTTGATTAACTTTCTGCAAGTTTTGTTTGTTCTGCCAAGTTCTACCCGCAAGGTAAAGAGAAAGATTAAATGAGTGTGAGATTTAGGAGTGACAGCATTAGCAGAGGCCAGGTAAGGACAGAGTTGCTGCTTCTTTCTCCCCAAATTTAGTGGAAACAATGTGAACTTCTGATACAAATATGATCAAACTATTTTTGAAAAACTAAGATCACTATTTATTCAGCGTCTGCGCTCCTGGAGAACCAAAGGTACGGGTTGTTCTGGGTACGGCTGCGCTCTGTTGACACTGAAATGCCTGAAGGTGTTACAGTTATAGCTAAGAAATTCCACATAAGACAGGATAAAATGTAATCATTTGATTTTCTGAGTTCTTTCCTTTCTGAGTAGATCAGTAATATTAGAAAGAAGTGTAGGGGCTGGCCGGGCAGGAGGGCTGGCGGCTGGGCGGGCGGCGGCGGCGGCCTCTGGGCAGTAGAGGGGGCTCCCGGGCTGAGTCGGCGTCGAGGCCTGCCGCGGAGGCTGCACCACGGGCAAGGGGTGGAGGGGCAAGTTGGCCACCGCCGCGGTCGGGGGTGGTGAGAGAGCAGTCCGAAGGAGGGGGCGGGTGGGGGAGGGGGGGGCGGGCTGCCGCCTGGCCGCGACACTTTTTTAATTTTTTCAGGTGCCGCAGCAGCGACCCCTCAGCGCTGATGTCCCTGATCCCTGGAGCGAATACAGCCACTGCCTAAGCTAGAAAGCTTACTGATGAATATGTACAGCACGCTTGTATGGGAACGTTAAAAGAGGAATGCCAGCTCCTGAGCAGGCCTCACTGGTGGAGAGGCAACCCCAGACCCGCCAGGACGCTGACTCCACTGGCCCAGGCATGGAACCCGAGACCATAGCCACCACTATTCTAGCTTCCGTGAAGGAGCAGGAGCTTCAGTTTCAACGACTCATCCGAGAACTAGAAGTGGAAAGGCAGATTGTTGCCAGTCAGCTAGAAAGATGTAGGCTTGGAACAGAATCACCAAGCATCGTCAGCACCAGCTCAACAGAGAAGTCATTTCCTTGGAGATCAACAGATGTGCCAAATACTGGTGTAAGCAAACCTAGAGTTTCTGGTGCTGCCCATCCTAACAACTATCTCACCAGGACAGAGCCGGAACAAGGGACCCTCTATTCACCAGAACAGACATCTCTCCATGAAAGTGAGGGATCGTTGGGTAACTCAAGAAGTTCAACACAAATGAATTCTTATTCCGACAGTGGATACCAGGAAGCAGGGAGTTTTCACAATAGCCAGAATGTGAGCAAGACAGATAATAGACAGCAGCATTCATTCATAGGATCAACTAATAACCATTTGGTGAGGAATTCAAGAGCTGAAGGACAAACATTGGTTCAGCCATCAGTAGCCAGTCAGGCCATGAGGAGAGTTAGTTCAGTTCCATCGAGAGCACAGTCTCCTTCCTGTGTTATCAGCACAGGCGTGTCTCCTTCACCGGGGTCACTGAGAACTTCTCTGGGTAGTGGATTTGGCTCTCCGTCAGTGACTGACCCCGACATCTGAACCCCACTTTATACTCCTCCACCACATTACCTGCTCAGCGGGCAGTCTCTCCGTACTCAGAGACCTGCCTCCCCAACAGCGATACGGCGGATTGGGTCAGTCACCTCCCGGCAGACCTCCAACCCCTCAGTACCCAACCACCGCCAGAGTAGGGTCCCCGCTGACCCTTGTGGATGCACAGACTCTGGTAGCTTCCCCATCCCAAGGCCAGGTGGGGCCGTCATCCCCCAAACACTCAGGGATGACTGCCCTACCATAGCATCTGGGACCCTCACTGCAAAGGAATGTTCATGACATGGAGCAATTTGAACAGCAGCAGTATGACATTTATGAGAGGATGTTTCCACCTGGGCCAGCCAGCGTGACAGGTGAGTGCAAGGTGACCGCACTACATACAGCCCAGTGAGGAAATCTCTCCTGCAACTGTAGCTGAAACAGAATGCTAATGTGGAAAAAGCTCATGTTTTTAATCTCAAAATTCACATCATCAACTTCAGGTTAATGGGTCTTTCAGGTTCTGTAATTCTTAACTCCATAAAATTGTATAAACTCATACCAGCAGAACTCTTTTTGTGATGGATACGTTTTTTTCCCCTTCAAAATATTAGGGTTTAAAATATATATACTTTGCATTTTAGATGAATTGGTTGGCATTCTAAACTGTTCACTGATTTTTTTTTTTAATGAAAGATTTTCCAGGTCTACCCCTATACATATATGTAAGTTATGTTAAAAGGTGGTATCAGAATATCTGTTTAAATATTTGAATTTTTTTCTTTAGAAATATTTTGGTAGTGTACACCAGAATATGAATTTCGTGCCCTACTGCCTTGATTTGGGCATCCCAATAGGAATTGCACAAAGCTTTTATGAGTTATCCGTAAGTGCCACTCTGATTAAACCAGAAACACACCAGATCCCTGATGTCATAGCTGTTCCCGTCGGGGTTTTGCACAAAGAGTTTCCCCTATAAGGTAAAGACTTTGTACTTTAAAGTAAAATGACATTTATTTTTAGTGTTTTTATTTTAAAAGTAACATACAGAGTAGTAAAAGTTAAGATTATACAGAAAATATGAAATCAGAAGTGCAAGTCCCAAGGTTGTCTTCTATCCTCAGCCACACCCACCATCTGTTTATATAGTATTTTCAGGAACATTCGTTTGCATATATGAGTAGATTCATTACATACAAACGTGCATACGCTGTGCTTTCTTTTGTACTGATGAGATTTCGTCATATGTATCTTCCTTTACCTTGTTCTTTTCACTTAATATGTCTAAGACCTGGGCGGAGCCTGTGGCTCAGTAAGCAGGGCACCAGCCCCATACCGAAGGTTGGCAGGTTTGAACTCAGCCCCGGCCAAACTGCAACAACAACAACAAAAATTAGCCATTGTGGCGGGTGCCTATAGTCCCAGCTACTCAGGAAGCTAAGGCAAGAGAATCTCCTAAGCCCAAAAGGTTACTGTGAGATATGATGCCACAGCACTCTACCGAGGGCAACAAAGGGAGACTCTGTCTCTAATATATATATCTGTATTTTGGTAGTGTACATATATATATATATATATACACATATATATATATTAAGAGATATATATATAATATGTCTAAGATATATATGTCTAATATGTCTAATATTAGATATAATATGATATAATTAGATATAATTAGGTATAATTAGATATATTTATATAATTATTTTATTTTATTATATTATTTATATATAATTATTTATATCTATAATTGTATTATATATAAATATAATTAGATATAATATGTCTAATATGTCTAAGATATATATGTCTTATATATGTCTAAGATATATATGTCTAATATATATATATGTCTAAGACCTCTGCCTCATTTTTTCTTAATAAATGCATAGGACTCCCATTTTTATAGGTATGGTTAATCACTTTCCTGTTAATGAACATTTGGGTTATTGGACATTTTTAGCTATTAGATATGAGGCACTACACATTCTTTTTGTGTATTTCACTTAGGTACTAATTATGGGATCTATTTTTTAAAGTAAAATTGCTGCATCAAAACGCTTATTTTTGCTTTGTGAGATATTCCTGAATTGTAACCTCCCAAGAAGGTTGCCTAGATTTCTGCCAGTAATTTAAGGGTGTGCCTGTTTCCCTATACTTTTCACCAGTGCTGTGTATTGCAAGTTTTTCATCTTTGCCAGTCTGGTAGATAAAAGCTTTACCTTAGTGTTTTAAATGGCCATTATTGAATTACAATTGAGATTGAAGATTTCATGTAGATGTATATTAGGCATTTTCTTATTAAGATCTGGTTCAGGTCATTTGTCTATTTTGTAATTTGTAAAAGCTCTTTGTACTTGAGATAAATTAGCCATTGATAATATACTTCTCCAGTATTTTTTTTTCCATTTTATCATTTGTCTTTTTACTTTGTTTTAGGTTTTATTTACAAAACTTGTTAATATCTTATATAATAAAATTAACATCTTCTTCAAAAAAAAAAAAAGAAAGAAAGAAGTGTAAATACATTTGCAAATGCAAATCCAAATCTTGTTTCCCTGGAATCTCGCCCCCGGATCAGAGGACACTGCACTGAAGTCTGTCCTTGCCCGGAGATTGTCAAAAGGGGCAGCGGGGAGCTGGGCTTTGGTATTTCTTGAATTTGTTGATTCTTTTTTCATATTTTATCTGTGTAAGAATTTCTGAATAGTTAACTTTTTTTGTGTCTCTGAATTACACTTTAAACTTCTTTAAAAGCAGCATTTTCAACATTTTTGAAAATAGACCTTCAGATGTGGCCACTTATGGGAAAAATGCTATTCAATTTGGCTTCTATGATTCATATATAAACAGAAACCAGCCTTTATTTATACTGCCTCAGACAGTGACATGTTGGCCTGGGTGATTCTTTGCCATCTGAGTGGTTAAGACAGTCACCAGCATCCAGCCTCTGCCCACTGGATGGAGGCAGTGGTACCTTCTGCCCCACCCTCAGTATGACGACCCAAAATGTCTCCGGATGTCACCAAATGTCCCTTGAGAGGCACATTTGTTCCTCATTTACTGCAACTCACTATCCTGGACATTTTTTACACAAGTAATTTATTTTATTTAATCTTCATAACCAAGACTATAAGAATTCAGAGGTAATTTTCCCAAGGTTATCCAGTGTGTTAGTGAGTGGGTTCCTGGACTGAAATTCCAGCTGGTGTAATTCCACAGCTCACCTCTTTTAGAAAAAACAAAAGGAAGAGAGCAGAAAGCCAACTTAAGTTTAAGATTTCTGCAAACAAAGTTAATGCTGAGTGCTGTTCCTTCCAAATATTTTTCCAAACCCTCAACCCCCACCCTTGTCCCCAGGACACACTTGCTGTTGTCACCAGCTCCCAAACTTGGCCTCCAACACATATCTCACTGTTCCCCAAGAGACCAAAGCTATCTGACATCAGCTTCTCTTTTCTTCTTTTTTTTTTTTTTGAGACAGAGTCTCACGTTGTCACCCTTGTTAGAGTTCTATGACATCACAGCTCACAGCAACCTCAAACTCTTGAGCTTAAGTGATTCTCTTGCCTCAGCCTCCCGAGTAGCTGGGACTACTGGCACCCACCACAATGCCCAGCTACATTTTGGTTGTAGTTCTTATTGTTGTTTTGCAGGCCTAGGCTGGATTCAAACCCGCCAGCTCCTGTGTGTGTGGCTGGCATCCTAGCCACTGAGCTACAGGTGCCAAGCCAGACATCAGCTTTTCTATCTTCATCTCAAAATTCTTTAGCACCTAATCCATCCTTTTCTGTCCTTCCCCATCCTTCTTTCTAAGGTCCTAGACCATGCCCTTCTCCTTCTCTCTGACCTTGCTCCTAAATTATCTCTGCTACACATTATCCCTACATGAGTCTTTAGTTCTTCCCTGAGCCTGAAAACACACTTACGCTGCCATAATGGGCACTTTCATATGTCAACTTGGCTAGGCACACTACCCAGATAGTTGGTCAAACATTGTTCTAGGTTTTTCTGTGAAGGTATTTTTTAGATGAGATGAACATTTGAACCAGTACACTTTGAGACTGCACTCCACAATGTGAGTGGCCCTAGTCCAATTGGTTGGAGGACCTAGTGAGAAAAGACTGACCCCTCAGTGGGGGAGGGGTTCTGCCTTGCACATCAGCCACTGCTCTTCCCTGAGTCTCTAGCCTGCTGGCCTACCCTGCAGATTTTTCATTTGTCAACCTCCATAATGGCATGAATAAATTCCTTAAGATAAATTTCTCTATCCTGAATATATATGCTATTGGTTCATTTTCTCTCCAGAGCTCTTCCTAAAAAAATCCTTTCCCCTGCAGCTACTTTGCATCTAGGTTCAAATGCCCTCTTCTCCACAAGCTCTACTGACCTCCTTCCTTCCTCTGCTGGTATTGCTCTCACGGCCATCAGAGGTGGTGTTTAAATTGTCAGGAATTCCGCGCTGCGAGGACCAAGACCTAATCTGTTTCATTTTCATATTTCCCAAAGTGTCTACAAAGATAACTTGGACATAGTGGGCAATTAAGTTTATTGATACAAAATGTCAAACTCTAAATGATGTTGAAAATAATTGAAACTGAAAAAAATACAGTAATGAGCATTTCCTTGTGATATTTCTGAACATAGATTTTTGGTTTTGAAATTTGTTTATTAAAAACAATTGTTGTGGGAAATTTAGTCCTGTTTTCTTTTCAAAGTGTTTTCTGGAGTTGCAATAATCAAGAGTTGTAGCTGGGTGTGGTGGCTCACGCCTATAACCCCAGGACTCCGAGAGGCCGAGGCGGGTGGATTGCCTGAGCTCATAAGTTCCTAGAGACCAGCCTAAGCTAGAGGGAGACCCCATCTCTAAAAATAGCCGGGCGTTGTGCAGGTACCTGTAGTCCCAGCTACTGGGGAGGCTGATGCAAGAGAATTGCTTGAGCTCAGGAGTTTTAGGTTGCTTTGAGTTATGATTCTACAGCACTCTACTGAGTGTGACAAAGTGAGACTCTATCTCAAAAAGAAACAAAAAATAAATTAGAGTTGCAATAAAAGAGAGACCCAAAACAGAGACCAGTAGCTTTGTCTGTAGAACTGCAAGTTCAGAGGAATTATTAGCCAGATCCAAGTGGTGATGGACAGACATGGGCAGAGGGGCAACAAATATTTTTTTTTAACTTGCCTACAAGTTCAATGCCTCAACCCTCCTTATAATATCTGCTGTACCCACAAAATACTAGAATGTTAGGGGGAAAAATTGAATTGTATCTTTAGGTTTTTTTTTATTAATAATGAAAAAAGAAAAAGCAATAGAGTTTAGAGAAAGTATTTCTGATGTTAGTGAAAAACAGTATTATTTGATGGAATTTTAACTTTTAAGCTAGAAACCAGAAAATGAGTTTTGAAACAGAAACATATTTTTAGGAACTATAAGGAGCTTTTTAAAACTCTGCAGGGATTCACCACTGATGTTTTTAAAAAGCTTTTTGCAATACTGACTGCTCTAAGTTAAAGACAGAAAACATTACCCACAGTAACAAAATCACTGCAAATCAAGTCACTTTCATTTTTATATCTGCCTGGGTTCTACAGTCCTTGCATAGATTTGTAATTTTTTCCCAAGATTTTAACTACAAAATCTCCAAACTTCCATCCTTTTATTCATGCTGTTTTGAAAACACTTGTCAGAGTAAATTGATCACGTGAGTTTCCTTTCCCACAGCCCCATGGACTAACTCTGTGTGTACAAGGCCGGCTCAGTGTTCAGAAATCAAAGTCCTTCCCATGAACAAGCTAAAGAAAGAGCATCATAGGATCATGGCCCTAGATGCAGAAAGCACCTTTACAAAATCCTGTCCACCTTCCTAATAAGACTCTCAGGAAACTGGAAGTAGAGAGGAGCTTCCTCACCTTGATAAAGAGCATCTGCAGAAACCCAGTAGCAGGCACAGCATCACATGCTGTCCTTCCAGCTACTCAGGAAGAGGTGGTGGGGACGTCCCTTCAGCCCAGGAGTTTGAGGCTGTCATTGTAGCATGAGCTCACGCAGACAAAAAGACTCTAAGGCACCAGTTGAAAGAGGAAGTGGCTTTATTCACTGGTCAGGACTTTTGGCGTACTAGTGCCCCCAGAACCAAGCCCACCAACTCAAATTCTGGCTGCCTTTTTGTACATTTTTAGGGCTTGGGTGGATGTGAAAATCTTGTGGTTCAGGGAAGGTCAGGCCAGCTCATGCCCTTGGTGCAAGGCCACCCATCCTCAAAGACAACAGACTGTCAAGGAAGTTACAAGGTTACTACCTCGGCTCAACATGCATCCTCTGAAGGGCATGTCAATAACAGGAACATCTGCTACAGTGGGGGTTGTAATTAGGAGTTTCATACTTTTTGCAGATGGCCTGGCTAATGCCTGTACAGAGTTCCCAGGGCAGAGTCTGGTTCTGCTTCTATCCCCTGCCTCATAATGAGTTGTGACCACACTACTGCACTCCAGACTGGGCAGAAGAGTGAGACCTTGTCCCTAAAAAATAAAAATGTTTTAAAAAATCATATTAGGCTCAGTGCCTGTAGCTCAGTGGCTAGGGGACTAGCCACATACTCCGGAGCTGGCCGGTTTGAACCCAGCCTGGGCCTGCCAAAAACAATGACAACTACAATCAAAAAATAGCCCAGCATTTTGGTGGGTGCCTATAGCCCCAGCTAATTGGGAGGCTGAGGCAAGAGAATCGCTTAAGCCCAAGAGTTTGAGGTTGCCGTGAGCTGTGACATCACAGCACTCTACTGAGGGAGATAAAGTGAGTCTCTGTCTCAAAAAAAAAAAATCATACTAAATAGTGAGAAACTGGACTCTTTCCTCCTAAAATTGGGAACAGAACAAGGATTTCCACTCTCATCCCTCTTTCCTATTCAACTTCATTTAGGAAGTCCTAGTTATAGAACTTACGGTAAGACAGCACAAGGACAGAAAAGGTATGTAAATATTGGTGCAACTTTACACAAAATAATGACACCTACTCAGTCCCTTTGCACAGGACTGAAGGGCCCCGGAGAGGCCAACACCAGCCACCTCCCTACGCGAGGAGACGAGGGGGTGGCCATTCCCCACGATCCACACAGGCTTTTATCAAAGTCTCAGGCATGAGAAAATACAGCACAGGGGCAAGTTTCATAGAGAGAGTCGAGGTTAAGAAACAAGGAGTTTTTCTTGAACTGCATAATTGACTCCAAACAATGCTGTTTAAAGCACTTTTTTTTTTCTTTTTTTAGAGAGACAGAGTCTCACTTTATCACCCTCAATAGAGTACTGTGGTGTCACAGCTCACAGTAACCTCCAACTCCTGGGCGTAGGCAATTCTCTTGCCTCAGCCTCCTGAGTAGCTGGGACTACAGGCGCCTGCCACAATGTCCGGTTATTTTTTGTTGCAGTTTGTCTGGGGCTGGGTTTGAAGAAGCCATTCTCAGTATATGGGGCCAGTGCCCTACTCACTGAGCCACAGGCATGGCCCTACTGTGCTTCTTAACCTCAGCCTTATCACTGGTAAGTGTGACTTAGGCCTGGACAGTGAGTGGTGTCTAGCAAGTGTTGTTTTCCATCCTCGGGGCCGGCAGCAATGCTGGGGTTCTGTCCAGATTACTCTATTCCTAGTGCCTAGAACTTTTAACCCAATGCTCTGTCCTACATGTCGATCGGAAGGAAGAAATACAACAGTTTTTGTTTACAGATGACACGAAAGCCTGTGTGGAAAATACCAAAGAATCAATGAAAAAACTTCCCTGGAACTAACAAGCAATGACAATAAGGTGGCAGAACACAAAGTCAGTGTACAAAGGTCAGTTATTTTCCTATCATGCCAGCAATAAGCAAATGAAATTTTTATCAGACAGTCTCACTATGTTGCTCAGAGTGGACTTGAGCTCCTGCCTCAGATTTCAGAGTTGCTGGGATGACAGGTGCATGTCCCCTGACTCAGCAATTGGAATTTGAAGCTAAAAAGGCAACAGCACTTATGTTGGCACTGAAACAAATTCAAAAATTTAAAAGGAAATGGTTAGTGTGCTGGATGCTGGAGGAGAGGCCATCCTGGTTGGAAGGAGGCAGACAACTAGATTAGATTGGGTTCTACTGTTTTGTGGAAGGTAAAACTTAGGAGTGATAAAATGGGGTAACTAGCTGAGAAGGCTTTCAAGCAAGACGGTATTGTTGCTACCTGGCTTCTCACTACTGCTTGCAATAAAATGCAAAAGGAGAGACAGGAATTGAATGTACTGCTAAGCAAAAAGGAACCAGAATGTGAATATTGAAGATCTGAAAAATTCTCAGCCTATTCCTATTTCAAAATTTAAAAAAAAAAAAATGGGTGGCGCCTGTGGCTCAAGGCGTAGGGCGCCGGTCCCATATGCCGGAGGTGGCGGGTTCAAACCCAGCCCTGGCCAAAAAATCCCAAAAAAAAAAAAAAAAATTAAAAAAAAAATGCTAAGCATGTTTTGGAGAGAGCACCAAGAGTGTCACTGGACAGTTTCTTCCTAAGGAGATTACCGTGGAGTTAATCAGCCGTCTCAGCAGCAGCCAAGAATAGAGAGGGGGTTACACTAGTAGAGACACTGCAAGTTTGCATGAAGGAGAACAGACTGGATGAAATAAAGGAAAACTTTTGGAATTCTGGGATTCTACAGAACAAGACAATGAAGATATTTGACTGTGAAATCTCTTTATGCTTCAGGAAAGGGAAGAACAACCTTGAAGGCTATTCAGAGACCACCAGGGCCTGGGAGGCCAGGCAGTCCCCACCCAGGGTCTCGGGGGGGCAGGATCACAGTGAAAAACTGTATGGAGGGGGCTCCATCACGGGGGAAGGGCCACAACCTAGGGCCCAGGCAATGCTCACAGGGGAGCCAGGCTGATGCTTGACCATGAGGATCTAAATTCACCTTGTTAGGATTTAGACTTGGCCTGTGTCCATGGCCCCTTTCCTCTTTCCAGTCTCTCCTCTTAGGGTGTGAATGTCCGTCCTATGCCTGTCCCACAGTTGTGTTTTGGAAGCACCTGTCTTTGGCTTCATAGGTTCACACCTGGGGAGGAATTTTGCCTCCAGGCGACTCACAGATACCTGATTTAAACTTGGAATTGATACTGAAATGGGTTAAGACTTCTGGACTGGCTCTGCGCCTGTAGCTCAGCGGTTAGGGCACCAGCCACAACACTGGAGCTGATGGGTTCAAACCCAGCCCGGGCAGCCAAACACCAATGACAACTGCGACCAAAAACTGGCCGGGCATTGTGGTGGTCGCCTGCAGTCCCAGCTACTCGGGAGGTTGAGGCAGGAGGATGGCTTGGTCCCAGGAGTTTGAGCTCACAGCACGCTACAGAGGGCAACATAGTGAGACTCTGTCTCAGAAAAAAAAAAAAGACTTGGAGGCTATGGGATGATGAGAAGGCATCATGCGTGTAGGGAAGACATGAATTTCAGAGAGACCAAGGAGGGAGATTAGCATTGATTACCAGCTCCCAAAATTCACAAAGAAGCCCTAAACCACCACGTGATGTTATCTGGAGAAAAGCCTTATGGAGAGGTTAATTCAGATTAGAAGAGGCCTTAAAAGTGTGATCCTTATTTAGTAGGACTGGGACACACAGGCAAGCAGAGACGCAACCATGCACGCACACATACGCAGGTGCATGCACGCATGAGCAAAGATGCAGCCACTTACAGAGATAGCGGCTGCTGCAAGCCGGAGAGAAGGGCCTGTGGAGAAACCCGGACGACACCTTGACCTTGGACTTCTCATCTCCATAACTGTGAGAAAAGAAATTTCCGTTGTTTAGCGCCCAGCGGTTAACCTAGCACACAACATGATTCCAATAAGAACAGGGAGACTTTTACGCACGATGTGTGACTTCCTGTGAAAACAAGAGCTCTTATCTTCAAATACTGAAATATTTATGGGTTTATGTTTTATTAACAGTTGCTTTCTAGCCAGAGAGTTAACGTAGGCTCCCATCCTCATTCGCCGGGGGGTGCCAGGTTTAGTGCAGAAAGTGTCCTATGGCAAAACGCCCCAGGATGGTAGGTCATCCTAGTGTGAGGTCAGTTCTTTGAAACTGATTGAATTATTACCTTATATTAGATTATTCTTGTTAATTTTTTTTTGTATTTGACTTGTGTTTTGAAGTGAATTAAAAACTTTCCACCATGGCCAGAACCATAATCCCAGAACTTTGGGGAGGCCAAGGCAGGAGGACTACTTGAATGAACCCAGGAATTCAAGAACAGCCTGGACAACATAGTGAGACCCCACTATGTAAAAAATCGGTCAGGTATGGTGGTGGGCACCTGCAGTCCCTGCTACTTAGGCTGTAAACGCACCAGGGGGACCATCCAAGCTATGACATTAGCCTCATCACGGAGAAGCCATTTGCTTCCAGTGTACTTTCGGTTTGTTCTGTCTCAAAAGTTTAGAATTAACCTCTTTATTTTTAGATAGGCTTACTACGTCACCCATGGTAGAGTGCTGTGGCATCACAGCTCACAGCAACGTCAAACTCCTGAGCTCAAGTGAATCTCTTGCCTCAGCCTCCCAAGTAGCTGGGACTATAGGCGCCTGCTACAGCACCTGGTTATTTTTAGGGAGAGGACCTCCCTCTGGCTCAAGCTGGTCTTGAACCTGGGAGATCAGGCAATCCACCTGCCTCGGCCTCCCAAGTGCTGAGATTACTGGCTTGAATAATTTTTTTCTTTCTTTTCTTTTCCTTCCTCTGGGCAACTTAACCTACTACTTTCTTACCCAGCTGCCAGGCATAAAGCTAGAAAATAACCTTAAGGAAAAACAGATCAAGAGTCCAGCATGGACTCTCATAGCGAGATTCCCCCAGTCGAAAGCATGGAGCAAGTCACAATGATGGGCATAAAGCCGGCTCTTTGCCACCGGCACCTCTGCTGCTTGCCTTTGTCAGGTGCTCAGTAAGCAGAGGAGGTGGGAGGTTGGTGAGACAACAGCCCACTGCCGCCTCAGACTGTCGTAGCCCAAGTAAGCCCATTCCATTTAACAACAGGCACGTCCGATGGCAAGGATGTTCTGAAATACCTCGCCCAAGCTTCATGAAACCCCTGGGAAGGGAAGACCCCTTCCTCCCTTGCGTGTCTACTTCTTTTATAACAACCACTCATCATCTTCCTTTTCTTCTTTTCATTATATCTACCTATATAAAATTGTTATTCCTTAGGGCCAAGAGCTATGTCTTATTTACCTTTAGTGTCATAACGCATAGCACTGTCCCTGGCACATAGAAAGGGCTTGACACGTGCTGAAAGGACAGACAATTGAGCTGATGAAGAGTGAGACAATCCCGGTGGGTGAGAGAACGGGAATGAGCAGAATAATGTTAAGGTCAAGAGGGTGAGCCAGCCTGGCAACATTCAAATTCCGTTTACATATAGAAGTCTTTGGTTTTTAAATATTAACCAGCAGTAAAGCCGTCCTTTGGCATCACTGGATCTCACAACAGGAGAACAGGGAATCAGCTGCCTGTAGGATTCCTTTTCAAATTCAATTTTCAATTAAAACGGTAGGGAACTGACATTAAAATAATTTTTGTTTTGCTAGGTGGCGACAACCTAGAATGAGTCATTTCTCAAAAATAAATAAATAGCTTCTCTCCCACCCACCGGGAGATGCTTATCCCTCTAGGAGAAGCCCTTGGTCTCCTCTTCCAGTGGTTTACCTCACTATTTCAAAGCTTATCCCAGGAAAATCTTTGTCTCCTTAAATACACATCAGATAAACAACACAGCTGGATTGGCCTTTGGAGACACCCAGATTGATCCCTTTATCTCCACAGATGAAAAACACGTAAGGACTCCAAATTATGCTCCCTGAGAAGTGCAGCCTTCACCTCCCCCCAGTCCTCCTCATCACTCCCATTACATCTAGTCAAATAAAAGCAGCACAAACGTGGTGGGATGTACATCAGATCCCAATGCTACTTAACTCTGGTGTCGGAAATCTTGCATCATCAGATATGCTGTCATTTTTCAAGATGCTAGTTTGAACAAAAAAGTCACATCCTTTACCATGTGTATTTCTAACAGGACTCCTTATCCCACTCCTCCAATCGATCCTCTAAAAAAAGGGGTGCCTTCTGCTTTATCCTCATTCACAAACTGAGAAATGACTCAATAAGCCCTTTGGTCTCTGCAACACTTGCTTCATATGAAATAATCATCATTATTTTAACTCTACCACTCTCTAATCTACCATCCTTTTCCCCCTTTAAAGTGATAATTGTAGTAATGACCTCACCATCAGGTATTTCTTGGGAATTAATGATCAACTGAGGTTCATGGCCCACAGAATAGCGATGGTCCATCAACTCCACCCAGCCTGTCATTAATCCCCCAGAAATGTCTTGCTTCCCAATTGTTATTGCTTAATTTAGATTCTCTTCATTCTCATCAAGCCTTACAATATCGCTACATCCACCAAGAAGCTTTGTTTTATTTTATTAGTCTATGCCTTAATGGTTCAGCAAGAGTGGTTTCCCTAACTGATGATCAAATAAAACTAGAATGTACCTTATTAAAAGTTACCTTAAAAGCCATTAAATATCTCTAGACATTCTAGTATGTTATACTACTTTTAAATCAACGAATGGGATGGAATATTGTGTCCTTAAGAATACAACCTTCAACATTCCCTCCAAATTCAACTTTAGCCCTCTACATTCTTTACCACATGGAATAAATGTAACCCCTTTATTTATTTTTACAAGTTCCTCCCCCAGGCTCAAAGTGGTTTTAAACACTAAATGGTGTCACCAGTTGCCTGCAACGCTAAATGCCACACACTCCTTCCTAGCAGTTCACAAACATGGTAGAGGCTACAGCGTCCCCACCTGTTTACTTGCTGTACCTACAATGCTACATTTCACTCAGAGAGGCACAGAGCTTCGCTGGCCCTCTTTTTGGTTCATTTCCTTCTTCAGGTAGATGAGTGGTGCAAGGCTAGGGGAGGTGAGAGTAGAATGTGTGGAGAGCGAGGTCTGGGGGAGAATTTACCAAGCCAGAGCTCTTTCAGCACCAAAGCCAATTTTTAAAAAATTATATATATAAAAAAATATAAATTATATATAAATTTATATATTATATAATTATATATTAAATTATATATACACACCAGGTCCTGATTTCAAGAAAAAAATACATTATCAACAAATAGTACTTAATAAAAATAGAGGGAAAAGATATCTATATTGTCACATTTGCTTATGAGTACAAAACATAAAAAGGAAAATCGGAGGGTAACCAGTTACCCTTAGTTAATTCTTAATGGTTTCTTTGATGCAAGTAAAATGCCATAATAAATACTGAGGAATTCAAACACAAGTATAGTGAGACATACACAGGCATCAAAAGTCTTCGAAAGATGAGAGCTTTCATCTGACATCTGCCATTCATTAGCTATGTGACCTATGCCAAGTTATTTATTCTCCTTGACTTTCAGCTTCCTCATCTAGATGAGCTATTAAAATAGATAATGTCATTGTGCTTGTTTTTTTAATAATATTTTGTAATCCTTTTAATCTATATAATAACCAACTGTTATAACAGAATTTCATTAGATACGATGTATATTTTTTAAAATACATTTATTTTCTTTTACTCTTAGCTGATGTGTTGACTTATACTTGTCTTTGCTGCCCAAATGTAAGAACATATTCTATGAGGTAAACAATATATCATAGGGAATGGGACAGTTTTAATACAAAAAACAAAAATTACATGGATGTCAGAATGTAATCTCTGCCTCTGTGCCAAGAAGCATAATGTTAATAACAACAAATGGAGATAATTAGGGAATAAAGATGGTAAAAGGGGGAATAAAATGGACTTGGAGCAGGAATAGCTGAGAGGCTGAGACTGGAAACAGAGAAAACTTCATATGCAGTTATAACATTCATAAACTTAGGGCAACCAGACAACCGGGCTAGAAAGCAGAGGCAGAAGAGGTTGGAAAGGCACGCATGGCAGGTCAGATTAGACCACATAGTTCACAGAAAGGAGTTTGAATTTTATCTGAAGTGGAAGTGGAATGGGGAGCTTATTGGATACTTTTACTCAATGGTTAACCAGGAAAAATAATTTCAGACTTTTCCAAGGAGAATATGAAAATTATTTCATTTAACTAAACATTGTAAACATAAAGGATTTCAGGTCTACCAAAGTTTAAACACACTTTTTAAAACCACATTTAGAAATACACATGTAATCTATAAGTATCTATAAGTATATACCTTAGATAAATGGATATGATAATTAGTTGGGTCATACCCTCAAGGTCAAGTTTGTATTTACAGCCCAAGTGCTATTTTTTACTTCCAAAATGTGAAATAATTCTATCAACTATTTCACAATTATTTGGAAAGGATTAATAACCCAGTTACAAGTCAAATGGATTTACTAAGAGAGAATGAACTTAATCCATGTGGATATACAACTCAAAGAATGTTCAAAGACAAGAAGAGAACCAGAAGTCAGCGAGGGCATTCATGAAGTGGGGGGGGGGATAAAAGAGCCGTGTTTGAGCGGCAAAGTCTCACAAGTGACAGCAATAAATGAGCTTACTTTGGGTTTCAGGAACTGTTTGGTATGCTCCAAACTTCTGTGTGAGATATAATCTTCCAAGGGACTTGATAAAAGCCAAAACATTGGGGGCTTTTAAGCCCAGACAAGATAACATATTAGGAAGGATTTTCAAGGAATCAGTTCTGCACCAGGAAGAAACTGAGTTCCATGAGGTGTTTCTCTCTTCTACTTTTCAAATGTTCAATATAATTGTAAATAATGGAGAGAGGATGATAATTCAGAATTCTTTTTATCTTCACATATACTAGGTTTTATATTTTTCCTCTCAAGGATAACCAGACTAGTACAACTCATAAAAGTGAAAATAGAACTTGCATTATACCAGTGCACATTTAGATGTATACTGAGTAAGATGACATGGAAGAAATAGATGCAATTTGCAATTGAACTTAAGGAATCCTGAGAATTGAGAGTAATCTATCAGCTCAGATTTTTCACCTATAAAATGGGAAAACTAGTGGTATATCACTACATGGTATATTTATATGTTCATCAATCTTTGGCCTATGTTTGTAACATAAATATATATCATGTCACTACCTAAATAATAAATACATGCATTAATAAATAAACACATGCATATTGTTCTGTCAAAACTCTTTCCCTAGCAAACTGAAATTGGTTTAGGCAAAAAGAAGGAAAAAAAAGAGAACATGTTAGTTACCAAAACTGAAAAATCTAGAGGGTCAATCCAGATACAGGTGGATCCAGGAGCTCACATAATGTTTTCCTGAGAAAACTCTAGCCATAACTATAGTGTATAGAAGGGGTTAAGACCGTTCTGGGCATTCTGAGCAATGAAAAACAATAAAATTAACTGAAAATCAAAACATAATGTTTTATTATAAATTAGGCTGAGTTGCTAGTAACAGCAATCCACATGAAATAGAATTGAATGTCTTTTTCTAAACAATCCAAATGTGAGTGGTCCAGAACTACTCTGGAAGCTCCTTCATTGTCTGAAAGCAGGGCTACTTCCAAGTTCTTGCTGTGCCTCCCTGAGGGTATGGCCCTCGTCCTTTTTCTCCAGGATGGAGTCCCATCCAGTAAACCCACATTCCAAGCAAAAAGAAGAAAGAAAGAAAGTGGCAACAGAACTCAAGACCACTTTCTGGGAGAAATTTCCTGAAAGCAGCTAGACTAGCTTAGACTCCCACATATCACTCAACTAACTTTGAGCTGTACTTGGAATTGTTATTCCAGGCACTTGAAATTTGGGGGTCCTAAGGAAGGAACTGTGTATTACAGTAAGAAGCCCGTACACCCACAGCAAGACATAAGTGCCCTGATCAGGGACTTTGTGTCATTCATTTAGTGCCAGATTGTGAAATAGTTACAGTGAGTGCTCAATGAATATTTAAGAGAATAAATCAGTGAATGCAAGCATGTTTAGGGACAAAAACAACTAAAAACCTGTAATGTTATTGCAGGTTTACAAAACTTCTTTATAGATTGCAACAGCATAGAGAACAGCATAAAAGCAGCTTCTTCACAGTTCACAGATAATATGGAAAAAAAACAGGAGCTGTGAAATCGCAGATCTAGATTGCTAAACTAGGGTCACTGCTTATTAATGTTGTGATCTTTGAAGTTTATCTCATCTTGTTATTTCTGAAGGCATAAAGTTGGGTCTAAACATCTAAACTTTCAGGAGAATTTAACTGAATTAAATATGTGGAAGCACAGAATATAGTGCTTGACATATAAGCCCTTGGTCATGGTCATTTGTTTTCTTTGTTCAATTAAATTCTGTATGGCTATATAAACCTTGGCCAATTTCTCCAGCTCTCTCTCTCAAATTTACCTCCAAAAGATTCTGTTCTTTTGAATCTTATTCTTAGATGGGGTTGATTGGCGCTCAGGGCAGATACTAGAAACTTGAGTTCTACCAATTTTTAGCCCAAATCTCCCTTGGGTATATTGTTACATGCAAATGTGTTAAAGTTAAAGTCCTCAAAATAAGCCAAATAATGGGGAAAGCCTTTTAAAAGAATGCTAAATTCTGGAATAAAACTGTTAATCACAAACATTATTTTTGTTCTTAAATATATACATGTACATAAAATAAAGCATTTATTATAATATGAATTGTAGCTTATCATATTCTAGCACTCAGCTCCAATATACTCTGGTAGAAGAATCTAATTTGAAAAAATGAAAACAACAAAATAATGGAGAAATAATATAACATAACCTGTTTTCTAAAAATATAAACAAAATAAAACACAAACAGAAAACTCCCCCTAATTTTTAAGATCACATTTTTATTTTTTGATTGATATAATTTCAAAAAGAAAAAAATACATGCCTGACTAAACTAAAGTAAGCCTGGTCAAGACACATTTTATCTTTGAGAATCATCTGAAGAAAGATCTGGGGCTAAGATAATCACTAAAGGTCAAATTTACTGGAAAAACTAATTCTAAAGTAGGTCAAGAATTTCTTGAAAGCAGTAGACACACGTAACAACATCCCAGCTGTCAACTGAGAATCAAGTAACAGTGTTGATCCTGAAAAAATTTCTCACTGTCACCATGAAGTGAACTCAAAAGAACTAAGAATGTGGTCAATGCCATGAAAACTCTAAATTGCTTTTAGGATTTATATTTTTCCATCCTTCTAAAGGTAGCATTTAATAAAATAATCTGGCTCTTTCTCAAATTCAATCATAATAAGACAGAGATTTCCAAATCCAATTTGCTATTATTTCTTCTCTGAGTTTTAAGAACCATTCATCCTTAGAACCAGTCTCGTTATCAGAAAAGGTATTTACCCATAAGTCCAATAAGTATTATGAATTTTTGAGGGAAAATAGCAACAGCTTGCAGCTGAGAGATGTCGCCTCTTACACCGAATGTGTGGACAGCCCTACAATGGCCTCAATCCCTGAGAGTTTGCTTGTCTAGCATGTGTGAAGGGGCTCTTGCTGTTTTGTTTCTTGATGGAGAAGAACCAAGAGGGAGCTGGAATTTGTTCAACACTTAGATTTACATCCAATATAACATTTTATCTGCAACAACCTGGAAAGTAGAAGTTACTAATTTGCATTTTACGTTTGAGAAATGGATGCTCCAAAGGGCTACGTGACTTGCAAAAGGTAACTCACTTAGGAAGCTATCAGATCCCAACTCAGGCAGGACTTAGTTTTTCTCAGCACACCTCTCTCTTTTCAGTAAACTGACTAAACAATGCTGCTTTCTCTAGAGTAAGCGAAGGGAAGCTGGGTAAAAGACACACTCGGTCATGAAGAAGTGACAAACCCTCTTACCAACGATCAGTAGTTTTTCTAGTGTGTGAAAAATAGTTTACACAGCCCAAAGTAGTAAACGGGTATGAGCAAAGGTAATAAGACCTTTAGTTTAACCGCGCAAATCTTCCGCCCCTCACGATCTTCTCTTGTCTGCCCTCTGATGCATCCACAGCCACACAGATACCAAATCTAAACTTGTGACTGCAGAGATAGTCAAGGGAGCAAATATTTACAAACAATTCACCTCAAACCTGTAGCCAAGGGAATCAGCTTTTACATGACAGGCCCCCTCTTTTCTGGGATCAGAATAGTGGTAAACATAGCAGTAATAATACCCACCACTCCTTTAGAGCTTACTACACACTGTGATAAGGGTGTTTCAAGCACTATGTTAACTCCCAAACAACCTCTGGGGTATGGGCTCCTTTTCACAGGTGTAGATGATATGGCTTAAGAGGTAAGCGGCGCAGCTGAGGTCACACAGCTGGTGATGTCAGTGTGTGCTAGAGAGCTGATCTGCCCGACACCCGAATTCGTCCACATTGATTGGTGCTTTGTCCTCTTACCCTTCCAGTGTCCCGGTCCTCTTTCACTCTCACCCTCCCAGGGATGGCCTTATTCAGGCTTTACAAGGGGTGCTACAGAAATCACACACAGGAAATTTTCTCTAACTTATGCCCTGATTATTTTCTATAATTTATACAATTTATATAATTTAAACAATTCTTTTACTTCTACTAGCATTTCCTCTAATTGAGATTAGCTTTCTTCCCACTTACCACCTTTTCAAACTCTACATAATCTAAAACGTGTTTAAAATATTTAAAAGTCTTGATAAAATCAGAGGAAAGATGTAGGCTTCACCCCCAGTCTCTCTGAAGCAATATAATTCACAAACAAAAGAAACCCACTCACAAGAGAGGCAACATTCTTTTCCTCTTCACAGCCTTATTTATCTCCTTTGGAAGACTTTCCAGGTGCTTTTGTTAGAGACACGTCTTAGTCTCTTTCCCTTTTTACTACATTAGCAGATTCTCATTTATTTTCAGTCTTGTTATCAGCATTTATTCCTATCTTAAAAGCAGAGTTAGGAGTTCTCTGTCCCTTTAGACCTTATAAGATAGTATAAATGTAATTCTATTGAGACTTATGCCTTATTCAACTTTTTTTTTTTTTAACTCAGCTTGCATGTCAGAATCAAATCATTTCAGTGTTAATTGATTGGAAATACTGTATACTAGTTCCAAACCAGAAGTAAAAGTTGATGCGTTCAATCTTGTTTCTAGAGACACATATCACCACATCCATGTGGGAAATTCTATTTTTAGGGAAGGTAAAAATGGAAATAGCCAGGTGAATTTCGTGGTGTGTCACTTCAATGGATGGGTGTCAGAAATGTGGAATACAGTTGTCTTTTTTCACAGAGGCTCTTGGACCCTGTTGTTCTGTGTTATGAATCTCTAAGGTAATCAAGCTAGATCCTGCCAAGTCTCACTTGATAATCTCCCTCTTACTGTCCCAGCCCTTTTGTTTATACATTCTACTCTACCCATCAGTGGAAGGATCCACAGACATGTCCCACAGTATTTTAAAATGAGAATATCGTGTGACCTCGGAAAATTTAACTGACAATGTTTAAAGCATATAACTTGAGCGAGATGTAAGCATTCCACATTGTATATCAAATCAGCACATTGTAGCTCATCAATGCATTAATATACACAGCTATGATTTAGTAAAGAATTTTTAAAAAATAAAATACAACCTCTGTTACTGACAGGAAACTTCCCTGTTTATCCCACCACTCATCTTGATCACTTCAATCACAGGATGACTTCCTTTTCACTGCTGAACATAGCCTCTCTAATTTGAGTGTAAAGGAGTTTCTAAATCACTTGCATTTCCTTTTCACCTTTGGAGAGTAAATACACTATAGAAACTTGAGAATTGCTTGTAAAATTAAAATGAAGCAAGTAATGTTTCAATGATATGACTTTGTTCTATTTTTATTTTTATTTTTTTTAACCCAATGAAATAGAAGATCTTCAGTTATATCTCAGGCACTCCTAGAAGACAGAAAACACTTAGCAGCCAAAGTGAAAAAACTGTCTTAGGTGGGAGGTTTTCAGTCACACCTTTGATATAAATCGACCAGAAAGCCTCAGGAAACAAGACCAGGGTGTTAGCTCACTGGCCTGGAATCATCTGGCTGGGGGCCTCGTGCAGCGCTTCTAAAAAGTCAAATAAGGACAGCAGGTAGTTTCTGTCCTGGAGGATCCCAGCTGGGAAAGCGGGAAGCTTCTGTTGTCATGGATAATCTGATATTTCTGGCACACTTGCCAGCTAGAAAATCCATGTTAAATCCTTGCTATATAGAACAGTCATGTTTTCAGGATTACTAGGGGAAGATCAGAGCCCTCAATATTCACTAATTGGATTCCAAATAGATGATCTGATGTCTGTGACATTAGAGTACCAACATAGAGGAGGGAAAAAAATCAAATCTGTCTGCCCTTTTCTCACGTGAAAAAGAATTTCCATTTTTTCCAGATTTAGGAGAGTGTAACAGGAGTAACATATGCTTTTCTAATAAGCACCGATTAGCAGCACCTTAAAACGTCTTTTACACGGCTCTAGGAGAAGTTTGACCTTAGCCAGGTGTCCCACATTCTGGAGTCTTAAAAGATTACATTTTCCCCCAAATAAGTATTCCATGTTCCTAATAGGTCAAAACATTCATCCTCTGGAGCAAATATCTTCCTGAAACCAAAACCATAAAAAGGACCCATTAAGAAACACACACACACACACACACACACACACACACACACACACACACACACACACACACCCCAATTTCACTAATGAATACAATCCAACAATACTCAAAATCCTAGCAAATAGAATACAGGTGTGGGACGGCGCCAGTGCCCGAGCACGCTGCGGCGGGTGACAACGATCCCCTCGTCAGTCTCACCTCACCGGCTGCCGTGGTGACAACCGCTGCGGCTCCCCCGTTCCTCGCCGCCTTTGCCTCCAGCAGCCCCGCGTCCCGGCCAACTCTCCGCCTCCGTCAGCCGCCGCCTGCCCGACTGCGCACAACCACAACGTGACCGCGTCACGTGACCCGGCGCTGGAAGACGGCGTCCCCGCGCACGTCGGACGGCCGATGCGCCTCAGGCCAGCGCGGGCTCCACAGTGGCCCTGGGCCAGGAGGCGTTACTCGCCGCAGCCCCAGTGCCGGCCCTTCCCGGGGACCGACGCCAACGTGGTCCTCCAGAGACTGCGCGACCGGCAGTGGCTGGAGGCGGTGTTCGGGACCCCGCGACGAGCCTGCCGGGTGCTGCAGCGCACTCACGCCAGGCCCAGCTTAGGCGAAGTGCGCGCGCGGGTGCGCGCGGTACTGTGCCTGGTGTGGCGGCTGCGCGGCCTGAGCCAGGCCCTGCGGGAGGCCGAGGCGGACGGCTACAGCAGGCCAAGCGACTGCAGCCGCTGACCCAGGGCGCCTATCTGGACGAGGCGCGGCGGAGGCTGGAGGGTCCGGCGCCGCCAGCTGAGGCTTCCCGGGAGGGCTCGGGAACTGAAGGTCCACCGGGAGGAGGAGGCCAAACTATCCGGCCGGCAGCGCGTGGCGCGGGGCATGGATGCTGCGCCAGGAACGGTCGTCGCGCGCGGTCAGGCCGGCTGGACAGGTCCCAGACGCACAGCTCACAGCGCTGGGTCACGTGACGCGGTCACGTGGCGCGCAGTCGGGCTGGCGGCGGCTGACGGAGGCGGAGACTTGGCTGCGACGCGGGGCTGCTGGAGGCCGAGGCGGCGAGGCACCGGGGAGCCGCAGCGGTTGTCACCACGGCAGCCGGTGAGGTGAGACTGATGTGGGGACCGTTGACACCCGCCGCAGCGCGCCGTCCCACACCTGTATTCTATTTGCTAGGATTTTGAGTATTGTTGGATTGTATTCATTAGTGAAATTGGGGGGTGTGCGTGTGTTTTTCTTAATGGGTCCTTTTTATGGTTTTGGTATCTGGAAGATATTTGCTCCAGAGGATGAATTGGGAGTGTTCTTTCCTTCTCAATGTTTTTGAATGGATTCTGCAGCATAGGTATGAGCTCTTCTTTGGATGTTTGTTTAAATTCTGGTGTAAAATCATCTGGTCCAGGACTTTTTGTTGTCGTTATTAGAAGCTACTTTATTTTTGCGATTACTGTGCTTGATATCGGTCTGTTCAAGAGTTCTAATTCTTCCTGGTTAAGTCTAGGTAGGTAGTATGATTCCAGGTATTAGTCCATTTCCTCCACAATGTTAAATTTCTGGGCATAGCAATTTTTGTAGCAATCAGAGATAATCTCTTGTATTTCTGCGACATCTATTGTTATTTTCCCTCTTTCATTTCTCAGTGTGGTTATTAGAGATCTTACTTTTCTGTTTCTAGACTAGCCAAAGTTTTATCAATTTTTTTTATTTTTATCAATTTTATTTATTTTAAGGAACCAACTCTTTGTTTTCTTAATCTCCTGAATGGTTCTTTTGTTCTCAATTTCATTTTCTTCTGCTCTGATTTTGGTTCTTTCCTTCTGCTAGGTTTGGGATTGGATAGCGCTTTCTTTTCCAGTTCCTAGAAATGATGCATTAGATTGTTGATTTGTGCTTTTCAAATTATTGGCTGTGGGCATGTAATGCAATAAATTTCCCTCTTATGACTGCTTTCTCAGTATCCCAGACGTTTTTCATCATCATTTTGTTAGACAAATCTAATGATTTTTCTCCTTTGTTTTCTCCTTGAAATAGTTGTCTTTCGCGTAAGAACATTTAGTTTTTATGATTTGGGGAATGAAAGGTTTTGTTGGAAATGAGTTCGACCTTGATTCCATAGTAATCTGTAAGCTACAAGGTATAATTTCTATTCTTTTAAATTAGGCGAGGTTTGATTTGTGTCTTAGGATGTGGTCAGTTTTGGAAAATTATTCATGAGCTAATGAGGAGAATGTGTATTTGGTAATATCAGGGTGGTATGTTTTGTAGAGTCATGTTAAAGTCGATCGTTTCTTTGCTCAGTTTGTGTTTGGAGGGTCTGTCCAGTTCTGTCAATAGGGTGTGAAGTCCCCAGAAATTATGCTGTTATAGGATATTATATTGTTCAGACTTGTTAGAGTTCATTTTGTAAATCTGGAAACATTTAATTAATTTGGGTGCATAAAGACTTAGGATTGAGATGTCTTCTGGTATTGTTCCCTTGACAAGAAAATAGAGTACTTTATTTTTATCATTCCTTACCTTTTGTGGTTTGAAGCCCAGTGTATCTTGAAATTGTGACCCCTGCTTTCTTTTGATTTCCATCTGCCTGAAATATTGATTTCTAATCTCTCAACCTGAGTCTTGTTTTGTCCTTAGCTGTTAAATATGTTACCTGAGGACAGCATAGAGTTGGCTTGTGCTTTTGATCCAGTCATCTGGTCTGTGTCTCATCAGTGGGTAATTCAAGCCATTCACTATGGCTTGACTATGATGGATTTGTGTTTGTCTTTTGTGAAGGTTGCCACCTACATTTATCACTTGTACCATTGAGGAAGTTAGGCTATGACCTTTAATTTCTGTGTGTCTTTGCTTGTGGTACATTGTTATGTTCGATGTGTAATATTACTCTGGAATACTTCCTGGACAGGTGGTCTTATAGTGGCAAATTTCTTCAACGTTTACTTGCAAGGAAAACATTCGATGTATCCATTGAATATGGAACTTAGTTTCATAGAATACAGAATCCTAGGCAGGGAGTTGTTGTGTTTGAGTATATTGAAAATGAGAGTCCTATCTATCCTAGCTTGTTGTTCTTCAGCTGAGAAATCTGCTGTCACTCTGATGGAATTGTCCTTGTAGGTCAACTGGTGCTTATTCCTGGTGGCCTTCAAAATTTTCTATTTCATTTTGGCCAAGTTTTTTACAATGTGTCTAGAAGATGCTCTGTTTGAATTGAGATAAACTGGGCTTTGATATTTCTCAACGGACTTTCTCTGAATCTTTGGTAATACTTAAACATTTTTCATTTATGATATCCTCCAATAGGTCTTCTGTGCCTATAATTTGTATGTTTATAAACTTTATAAAATCCCATAATTCTCTAAGATTGCTATTCTTTTACTCTCTTGGATTTGTTTGTTTTGTTTTTTGAGATAGACTGTCACTTTGTCACCTGAGGTAGAGTGCCGTGGTGTCATAGCTAATAGGAACCTCAAACTCTCGGGCTCATGCAATCCTCTTGCCTCAGCCTCCCAAGTAGCTGGGACTACAGGCGCCCGCCACAATGCCTATTTTTAGAGATGAGGTCTCACTCTGGCTCAGGCTGGTCTCAAACCTGTGAGCTCAAGCAATCCACCCTCCTTGGCCTCACAGAGTGCTAGGATTACAGGTGTGTGCCATCACACCTGACCTTTACTCTCCTCTTTTCTGCCTCATTAAGTAAGTGAGTTAGCTCAAGAGCCTTGTCTTCAAGTTCTAAGATTCTTTCTTCTTCAAGGTTTATGCTG
Organism: Nycticebus coucang; assembly: GCF_027406575.1. Classification (NCBI taxonomy): domain Eukaryota; kingdom Metazoa; phylum Chordata; class Mammalia; order Primates; family Lorisidae; genus Nycticebus; species Nycticebus coucang. Next base: position 4,268,616 of record NC_069800.1, on the reverse strand, counting down.
TTATTGAAATTTTCTGTTGCATTTTAAACTCCTTGAATGACTCCTTCAATACTTTGAACTCTTTTCTAATTTCATCATGTCTTTTGATTGTTTCTTGGGTCAGTTTTTTTTTATTTCTGTTTGGTGACTTTCCACTTGCCCTTTAATTCTCTTCATCACATTGGACATCTATAATCTAAATTCTTTTTGTCTTTTCATCTTTGACAGCAGCTTGGTAATCCCTTGCAGGATTGGTCTATTCTAGTTTTTCAACTTGATATAATTTTTATTTGTTGGATCCTCTGCATGTGTTGTTACTTCTTGTTATTTCCTTCCCCTACTTAACTTTTCGCACTTCCTAGTTGTCCTGAAGCCTCTTTATTTCTGTGCTTTGAGATTAAAGTTGTCTTTTGGGCGGCGCCTGTGGCTCAGTGAGTAGGGCGCCGGCCCCATATGCCGAGGGTGGCGGGTTCAAACCCGGCCCCGGCCAAACTGCAACAACAACAAAAAAAAAAAATAGCCGGGCGTTGTGGCGGGCGCCTGTAGTCCCAGCTACTTGGGAGGCTGAGGCAAGAGAATCGCGTAAGCCCAAGAGTTAGAGGTTGCTGTGAGCCGTGTGACGCCACGACACTCTACCAAGGGCGGTACAGTGAGACTCTGTCTCTAAAAAAAAAAAAAAAAGTTGTCTTTTGGTACAAGGATTAAAAAATGAAAAGGAAGGAGAGTAAAAGAATGAGAAAATGAGAGATAAAAAGAAGAAAGCTAATGATGATAATTGTAACAGGCCATGCATAGTGAAGCATACCAGCAATTATCAGTGATCTGGCAGCTCTAGGGCAGGTGTATTACCCAAAGTTAGATGATTCTGACCAGCCTTATCCAGAGTGAGACCCTACTTCCATCAAATATGGAAAAAACAAACAAACCAACAAAAACATGAACTTTAGTGAGGAACAGCTGTTGCAACTCCTCAGGAGGTCAAAGCAGGGATTTCCAAATCCAGGTGTTGAAGGCCACCATGAGCCAGACCATTGCTGCAACACTGCCATGGAGGCCTTAGAAATGGTCTTCCAAAAAACCAAACACAAAACACACTCAAAAGAGAGAGATTATCTTGATTGTTACTTAAGGGATTTATGAGAGAAAGATTAGAAAAGTAGAAAAAAAACAAAAAGAAAAAGAAATGGAGAAGAGAATAGAAATAGTATAAAGTTGAAAAAAACAAAAAAGTTAAAAAAAAAAAGGAAAAAAATCAAAAATACATGTATTGCATGGTCCGTAAGTAATGCTCCAGGATTAGGAAAAGCAAAAGAAAAAGAAAAAACCTTTTCTTCCTAATGACAATACGTGGCACTTCTTGGTTAAGAGGGGGGGGGGGAACCCAGTACTCTGTATTCTGCATGTGGTAGAGGTAGGATGTTATCAGCTAGTTGCCAAAGAGATCCAGTCTTGTTTTCCTGATTCATTGATGTTATTCTGGGCTTGGTAGCTAACTGTATGAGAGATGAATCCCCATGGGGGTGGTAGAGGCAAATTCTTGAAGCTTATGCCAGACTATGAGGTGGGGAGGCAGGGAAGACTCTGCCATCCAAACAGTTCCCTGCAGCCACAGATGGAGCGGTGTCGTAGGCATAATCTGCTCACCTCTGCCCATGTGTTCAAGGAAGTCAGCCCTGGGGTAGCTCCAACTGCTGGAGTCAGAAGCATTAACATAATGGGATACTGTGAGGCTTCTCCAAGCTTGGCTCCCTTGGGTGTCAGCCAGCTCAAGGTTTTAGCATTATCCACACCTGCCCTGTCAGTCTCCCTAGGCAATGGGGACCAGGCTGCCAGGCCTCCCACTGAACAGGCTCCAGGACCAGATCTGCCCAGCCAGTGGCAGTAAAATGATAGCCTGGGTTCAGGCCTCTGGCTTTGTCCCTAAGAGGCAGAATATACTCTCTCCAACCCTTGAACAAAAGGCCAGCTTCTGTGCACTTGAACGTCCTGTGGGACCTATATTCCTGCTTGTTTCGTATCAGTCTTCAGGCATGGATGGACAGGCCCTCCCAGAGTTCAGTTCAACTCCCAGTCCACTCCTACAGAATGCCATGGTGCGGTGTGGGGAAATCACCTGCAAAATTGATCCCCCAGGGATTCCACATGCAGGCTCTCTCTCTCCCTGGGTTGCTGCAGTCCTTTGCATCTGCTTTTCATGCGTGCCTCTCACCCTTCTTAACGTTTTGCTCCTGGTGCTCCATTCTGTCTCACTGTGCCTTTGCAATGTTGTTTCTGGACAGGACAATCCAGATGGAGGCACCTAGAGACTCCGCTCATCAATTTGACTGAGATCAGCTGATGAAGAAATGTCTCTAGTCTGTCATCATGGAGCCTCCCTTTCTTCATTCTTTTTAAAACCCATCTGGGTATTTATGGACTGAAAATAGATTAGAAAATTTTTTTATATTTTCACAAAAATGAATGGATTATTTTGTTTCAACGTATTACTGGTGTAAAAATAGTTCATGTCACATGGATCATTTTTGTGATGCTACAGTCCTGACTATAGGTATGCCCATCACTCATATGGTATTCATAGTACCCACTAGGTTGGCTTAGTCCATTTGCCTCCTTCCCTCTACCCCTTTCCCTTGGTTGATTTCCACATACTTTTACTTCCTTCTATGCACATGTGAGCTCATCAGTTAGCTCCAATTTAATAGTGACTGTATGTGGTGTTTGTTTTTCATTCTTGAGGTATTTTACTTAGAAGGATGGTCTCTGGTGCCATACAGATTGTTGTAAAAGGTATTAATTTATCATTTTTTGTGGTTGAGTAGTACTCCATGGAATACATATACAACATTTAATTAGTCCACTCATGAATTTGTCAGCACTTGGTTTGTTTCCACATATTGGCAATAATGAATTGTGCTGCAATAATCGTTCAAATGCAGGTATCTTTTTGGTAAAATAATTTCTCTTCTTTTGGGGAAAATAACTAGTAGTGGGACTGCTGGGTCAAATTGTAGGTCTACTTTTAGTTCTTTGAGAAAACGTCATTCTCATTTTCATAGAAGTTTTACAAATTTGCGCTCTAACCAACAGCATACAAAAATGCCTTTCTCTCTGTGTCCATGTCAGCACCTATTGATTTGGGAATTTTAATAAATTCCATTGTAACTGGAGTAAGGTGATAATGTCATTGTGAATTTAATTTGCATTACCCTAATAGGTCATGAAATTGAGTATTTTTTCACATGTTTAATGACCATTTTTTCTTATTTTGAGAATTGTCTTTTCACGTTTTTTGCCCACTTGTTTATAAGATGGTTTGTCTTTTCCTGTTGGTTGCTTGAGTTATTTGTAAATTCTAGTTACTAGTCCTTTATTGGAAGTGTCATTTGTGAATATTTCTTCCATTCTGTTGGTTGTCTATTTTGATCTGTTAATTGTGTCTGTAGCAGTGCAGACGCTTTTTAGCTGAAACAAATCCCAGTTTTGGTTTTGTCATGATTGCCTTTGGGGTCTTTTTCTTAAATTCTTTGCCTAGAATCATATTTAGAAGAGCTTTTTCTACATTTTCCTCCAGAATACTTATGATTTTGTGCCATAAATCTTTTGTATATCCTGAGTTTGAGCGGTGAGGACTAGTGGTCCTACTTCATTCTGGTGCATGTAACAATCCAATTTTCCCAGAGCCATTTATTAAATAAGGCTTCTTTTCCCCAGTGTATGTTATTGCCTGCTTTGTCAAAGATAACTTTGTTGAAGGTAGGTGGTTTTATATCTGGGTCCTCTGTTCCATTGGTGTATTTCCATATTTTTGTAGAAATACCATGCTGTTTTTGTTAAACTACAAGGCTATAGTTTCATAGTATGGCTGCAAGTGTGGCACTGGGAGTCCTACAGATTTGTTCTTTTGCTTAAGATTCAGGCTCTTTTATGGCTCCAAACAAAGTATAAAATATTTTTTTTCTTTATCTGTGAATTATGACTTTGGCAAATTGATGGAGATTGCATTGCATTTATTAATCACTTTAGGTAGTATTGATATTTTAACATTATTGTTTCTACTAAGTCAGGATATTTGTTTATATCCTCTGCAACTTTTTTGTTCAGAGTTTTATTGTTTTCCATGTTAGAGAAATTTAACTCTCTTGTGTGTAAGTATATCCCTACTTATTTTATTTTGTTTTTGTTTTTATGAATGTTACTTAGTCTTTGATTTGACTCCTGGCTTAACTGTCATTGTTATATAGAAATGGTATTAATTTATGTATATTGGCTTCTTATCCTAAGACTTTGCTTAATTTATTTATTAATTCCAGAAGACTCTTGGCAGAACCTTTGGGGTTTCTAGGTACAAGATTATATCATTGGGAAAAAGTGATGTCCACTTTACCAGTTTGGATACCCTTAATATTCTCCTCTTTTTTATCTTGCCTAGGACTTCTAGCACTATGTCAAAAAAGAGTGGTGATAGTGGGAATCCTTGTCTTACTCCAGTTCTTATGGGCAATGCTTTCAACTTTTCTCCGTTGAACATGTTAGTTGTGTGTTTTCCAAATATGACTTTTATAATTCTGAGACATTTTCTTTCTATGCCTAGTTTGTTCGGGGTTTTTATCATGCCTTGTTTGCTATCCTTGCATATGGAATGAAGTCATCTTGGCGCTTCATTTTTTTTTTTTTTTTTTAGTATGCTGTTTTATTCAGACTGCTAGTTTTTTGGGTTTTTTTTTTTTTTGAGGGTTTTTGCACCTGTATTCATAAGGGATATTGGTTTCTACTTTTCTTTTTTTATCATTGTGTCTTTCCCTGGCTTTTGTTTGACTATAACATTAGCTTCATAGAATGAGTTGGGGAGGTTTCCCTTTTTCTCAATATTATGGAGTAATTTCTACGTTATATGTGCCCGGTATTCATTGTAGGTTTGACAGAATTCAGTTATGAACATATCTTGTGCAGGGCTTCTCTTTTTTGACTAGATTTTTCCTTACTGGTTTAATCTCACTTTTCTTTCTTTTTTTTGGTCTACTCAGTTTTCTTTCTTTCTGGTTCAGTGTTGGAGGTTGTGTGTTTCTAGGAACTTTTCTATTTTCTCTCTGTTCTCTAGATTATGTGCATAGCGATTTATCTAGTATTCATGGATGATTTTTTTAATGAAAATTTTGAAATTATTAATGTTTTACTATACATATTGTATTCTCTCAGAACTGAGGGGAAGGGGAAGGCCCCACTCAAGTGAGGTAACAGACTTGCCATCAAAATTTAAATATAACTGACAATGTTATGGTTAGTCCAATATTCCTGAGAATTTGAACATAATTTCGTTTCTGTGAACTTAACAACAAATGCTTATAATTTTTAAAATAATATGTTTGAAAAGAAATTCAACATATCAACATGAATATGTTAGCAAGGCAAACCATCATCCAACTGTATGTCTGAAAATGTCTGTTTTCTACATTATGTGCATTGTGATTTATCTAGTATTCATGGATGGTGTTTATTTTTGCAGTATGTATTTCTGCAATGTTACCCTTTTCATTTCTGATTCAGCTTATTATAAACCATTCTCCCTAGAATTAGGTAATAATCTCCCTGTGGTTTTTATTTGCAACTACCTGATGATTAGAGACAATGAGCCTTTTTTCATGTGTTTCTTGACCATTAGCCTATCTTCAATTGAAATCTTTCTGCTCAAGTCTTTTGCCCTTTTTTTTGATGGAGTTGTTTGATTTCTCCCTTGCTTATTTGCTTGAGTTCTTTGTAGATTCTGGTCATCTGCTCTGTATCGGATGAACAGCATGTGCATATTTTTCCTCTTTTGGTAGGTTGTCTATTTATTCCTTGGCTGTGGAGCAATCATTTAATTTGATCTCTATATATCTCAATTTATGCGTCAACTTGAATTTCATGTAACAACAAAACCCATTCTATATAGAATTAGCAGTTTGTAGTCTTCAAACATCACAGCTTTGAGAACACTCCATTGCTTGATTTATGTTTGTTTTGGTCTTACTGGTATGCAGTTACCACTGCAGAAAAGTATTCATAACTTATTTTGTATAAATAGAAGTCATTTGCTTTGAGTACATACCTAGAAGTGGGAATAGTGGATCAAAAAGTAGGTCTAAAATGCATATGTAGAGGTCTAAAGTATATATAGTATTTCAGCAATCTGAGTCAATTCTGCAAATGATTGGGGTTTATATTCCTACAAAGATATGAACATATACTTAATTACATTAAGTGTTCTGCATAACTTCATAATTTCTATATTCCTTCCCTTCAGGTTTTGTTTTTTCAACAAACAAAGTTTTCATGCTTTCTTAATGCATTTCTTTTTAGTAGGTATGCAGTTGTATTAGGTTAAATGAAAAAGTATTTGGCAGTTCTAGACTGACAGTCACATATTGAAAATGCCTACTACATAGTATATTATGAAGGTTATGTAGACTTATTATAACAGGAAATGTCCTTATTCTCTCCATTTGCTGCTGTTTAAGTTGACAGCTTCTCATCACGATACAAATTTTATTATACTTCTTCAAAAAAAGAAAGAGATAAGTTAATAAAAGTCCATCACATAACAAGTTAATGAACAGTTATATAATCCTATTGGTTGATGCAGAAAAAAGGCATAAAGAAAATTAAACACTCTTTCACATTAAAGATACCCAGGAAATTAGCAATATGGGGGAACATTTCAATTTAATAATGAGAAACAATAAAACACCTACAGCTACCATCATTCTTGTTTGGGGAAAACTGAACACTTTCCCCTTGAGATTGAAGAGTAGACAAGGATACTCACTTTTACCGCTTTTATTCCATGTTGTATGGAGGTGTTAGCTACTGTAGTAATGCACACAGGTGAGAAAGGGAGAAATAAAAAAATCAAAATAATATAGAAAAACTTCTATAATTAAAAAATGAATTCAGCTAGATTTCAAGATACATGGTCAACTCATAAAAATTCATCACATTTCCATATACTAGCAATAAACATTGGAAACTGAAATTAAAAACATAGTACTATTTACAACCCCTCTAAAGATAAGAAAATTCTTAGGTACACTATTAAACAAAATGTGCAGGGTGTGTGTGCTGACTATTACAAAATGTTGATTAAAAAGGCTCAAGGAATGTGTTTATCCAAACGGAGAGACATATTGTGTTCATGCTTGGGAAGACTCAACATGGAGAAGATGTCAGTTCTCCCCAAATTTGGAAACAGATTTAGTTGCAATAACTATCTGAATCCCAAGTTTTATTATAATGTAAGCATGGATAGGCTTTTTCTAAAATGTGTATGAAAAAGTATAGGTCCTAGAATAAGTAAAATCATTCTGACAAAATTGAAAGTGGGAGGGATTATTTTACTCGATATTTAGGCTTACAGTATTACAGTCAGTGCTGTATGAGAGGGGGATTGAGGCATAGATCAAAGGAATAGAAGAGAGAACTTAGAAATAGCCCCAAACCATATGGCCAACAGATTTTTGACATCAGTACAAAGCAAATCAGTGAAGGATAGAGAAACTTTAATACAAATGCAGTCAAAGTAATTGGACATCCATAGGCAGCATAATAAAGCCCCACCCAAGTGTCACACTCTATGCAAGAGTTAAATGATAAAATGCTATGGAAGGGGTCATATATTGACACTTCCATTTAAAACACAAAATATAAACCCTTTAAGAGGTTTATAAAAGAAACACTAAGAGAAAATCTTTAGGATCTAGGTCCAATCAAAGAGTTTTTAGTCTGGACAACAAAAGCACAATGAATCAAAAGAAACTTTTTATAAATCAGACCTCATTAAAATTGAAACCTTTTGTTCTATAAAAGTCCTGATATAGATGTGGATATAGGAAGAAACAAACTACCGATATAGGGAGAAAATATTTGCAAACACATACCTAAAAGACTAGTATCCAAAACAGGTAAAGAATCCCTAAGCCTCAACACTAAAACACAAGGACAAAAGCCATAAACAATCCAGTTAAAAATGAAAACATCAAAAGAGTTTTCACTGAAGAGGATATACAGATAGCAAATAAGAATGTAAAAATACAGCCCACGCTATTAGCCTTTAGAAAAATCCAAATTAAAACCAAATGAGATATCACTACATACCCATCCCACCTATCAGAATGCCTAAAATAAAAAAAAAAAAGTGACAACACAAAATGTTGCCAAGAATGCAGAGAAGCAGGGTCACTCCCATGTTGTTGGTAAGAATGCAGAATGGTATAGCCATTCTGTAACAGAAGACAGTTTGTCAGTTTCTTGTACACCAAACATGTAGCCACAGAATGTAACAATTCTCCTCTTGGCATTTATCTTAGAAAAATGAAAACGTATATTTACAAGGAAACCTGGATATTCATAGCAGTTTCCTTTATAATAACCCCAGAGTAAAAGCTTCAGATATCCTTCTCTGTGTGACTGGTTAAAAAGTGTGCGGTATGTGCTAGTTACCAAAGCTTAGCAGTGAGAAGAGAAGAAGTGTTGACACAAATAACTATTTGGATGCTTCTCTCAGGAATTATGCTTAATGAAAAAGGTTAAACCCAAAGGTTGCAAGGTTATACCGTATGTGATTTTATCTATATAATATTTTTGGAATGGAAAAAAAGTTTAGAATAAATAACAAGTGAGTGATTCAGGGGTTAGAAATGAGGGAAAGATCAGGAAGGAGGGTGGTGTGGTTGGTTATAAATGAGCAACATGAGGTAGCATCGTGTTTAATGTACTGACTTGGGGAGTGGATAGGACACATCTGTACACCTGATAGGAGAAATCAAAGATTGGTGCACTGCATCAAATTCAATAGGCTGAGACATTGCACTATAATCGTGCAAAGTTATCATCATTGAGGGGGACCAGGTGTGACAAGCCGAAAAATGGTCCCCCCAAGTGCCATGTTCTAATCCCTGGAACCTGTGAATATGTTCCCTGGGATGGCAAAAGGGACTTGGCAGATGTGATTAAGTTAAGGATCTTTCAATGGGGAGATTATCCTGCATCATTCAGGTGGGTCCAGTGTAAGCACAAGGTTTTTATAAGGGAAAGAAAGGAGGTAGAAAAGTAAGAGAAATGGATGTGAGGATGAAGTAGAGGCTGGAGTGATCCAGTGACTGGCAGAGACCACAATCCCAGGAATGCGGGTGGCCTTCAAAGCCAGAAAGAGTAAGGGCACGGATTTTCCCCTAAAGTCCACAGAAAGAAGGCAATCACACCATCCCTTTAATTTTAGTCTAGCAAAACCCACCTTAGATCAATGTTCTCTGGAAATTTCAGATAATAAATTTCTGATGATTTAAGCCACCAAGTACGTGGTCGTGTATATCAGCAGCAACAGGAGACTAAAATAACCTGTGGCATCTCCCTATATTAGTCCTTACAGTTTCATGTAAATGGATAATTAACTGAGTAATATTTTCAATTAAAAACATTAGGAATCTGATCTCCAGTATGAAGAATGCCAATTCAAGTTGCCGTGAAGCATGAAAGCTAAAGAACAGGGAGGTAAAAAATAAGAAATTTCTCCTGTTCGATAACACTTACAGTAACATCTAATAAACAGAATGATTTACTCCCGGTACTTGTACAGCTTTCTCCAACTTTTCCTACTTCCCTCCTTCTAGTACAGTGCAATGGTGAAATGTTGGCCCTCACATCAAAGTGCTTTGATCCATATTCCAGCATTACTCCTAGGGGCTCTGAAACATTGGATGGTTGTTCCAGAATTGGAAATAATAACAGTAATATTTTCCAAGGGCAGATATAAACAATTATTTAGGGGAATGTGTTTGTAGTATGTTGGTACCTAGATTGTAGTATTTCCTAAATTCTCCACCGAGACCCCTTAACCAGTCTTCATGCTCTGGGCCTTCATCCTCCAGAATTCACTTTTCCCTGCATTAGACAGCCTTTAACAGTTATCAGTGATCCCTGCAGTGGACAGCCTTTATGGTTCCCAGTGATCCCTGCGGTGGACAGCCTTTAACAGTTCCCAGTGATCCCTGCAGGAGACAGCCTTTAACAGTTCCCAGTGATCCCTGCAGGAGACAGCCTTTAACAGTTCCCAGTGATCCCTACAGGAGACAGCTTTAGTGGGTCCCAGTGATCCCTGCAGTGGACAGCCTTTATGGGTCCCAGTGATCCCTGCAGGAGACAGCCTTTATGGTTCTCAGTGATCCTTGCAGTGGACAGCCTTTATGGTTGCCAGTGATCCCTGCAGGAGACAGCCCTACCCCTTTGAGACACAGGCACCGCCCCATTCCCAAATATTTTAGAACTGGACTGTTAGATACATCAAAGTTTGGTTTGATGCATAAGATAATGTTCCCAAATAGAATTTTGTATTATCTTTCAGGAAATTCATTTTTTTGGAAATGTGCTGCAGTCTAATACTCTTGACAAAATAAGGCTGTCCACCACAGGGATCACTGAGAACCATAAAGGCTATCTCCTGCAGGGATCACTGGGACCCACTAAAGCTGTCTCCTGTAGGGATCACTGGGAACTGTTAAAGGCTGTCTCCTGCAGGGATCACTGGGAACTGTTAAAGGCTGTCTCCTGCAGGGATCACTGGGAACTGTTAAAGGCTGTCCACCGCAGGGATCACTGGGAACCATAAAGGCTGTCCACTGCAGGGATCACTGATAACTGTTAAAGGCTGTCTAATGCAGGGAAAAGTGAATTCTGGAGGATGAAGGCCCAGAGCATGAAGACTGGTTAAGGGGTCTCGGTGGAGAATTTAGGAAATACTACAATCTAGGTACCAACATACTACAAACACATTCCCCTAAATAATTGTTTATATCTGCCCTTGGAAAATATTACTGTTATTATTTCCAATTCTGGAACAACCATCCAATGTTTCAGAGCCCCTAGGAGTAATGCTGGAATATGGATCAAAGCACTTTGATGTGAGGGCCAACATTTCACCATTGCACTGTACTAGAAGGAGGGAAGTAGGAAAAGTTGGAGAAAGCTGTACAAGTACCGGGAGTAAATCATTCTGTTTATTAGATGTTACTGTAAGTGTTATCGAACAGGAGAAATTTCTTATTTTTTACCTCCCTGTTCTTTAGCTTTCATGCTTCACGGCAACTTGAATTGGCATTCTTCATACTGGAGATCAGATTCCTAATGTTTTTAATTGAAAATATTACTCAGTTAATTATCCATTTACATGAAACTGTAAGGACTAATATAGGGAGATGCCACAGGTTATTTTAGTCTCCTGTTGCTGCTGATATACACGACCACGTACTTGGTGGCTTAAATCATCAGAAATTTATTATCTGAAATTTCCAGAGAACATTGATCTAAGGTGGGTTTTGCTAGACTAAAATTAAAGGGATGGTGTGATTGCCTTCTTTCTGTGGACTTTAGGGGAAAATCCGTGCCCTTACTCTTTCTGGCTTTGAAGGCCACCCGCATTCCTGGGATTGTGGTCTCTGCCAGTCACTGGATCACTCCAGCCTCTACTTCATCCTCACATCCATTTCTCTTACTTTTCTACCTCCTTTCTTTCCCTTATAAAAACCTTGTGCTTACACTGGACCCACCTGAATGATGCAGGATAATCTCCCCATTGAAAGATCCTTAACTTAATCACATCTGCCAAGTCCCTTTTGCCATCCCAGGGAACATATTCACAGGTTCCAGGGATTAGAACATGGCACTTGGGGGGACCATTTTTCGGCTTGTCACACCTGGTCCCCCTCAATGATGATAACTTTGCACGATTATAGTGCAATGTCTCAGCCTATTGAATTTGATGCAGTGCACCAATCTTTGATTTCTCCTATCAGGTGTACAGATGTGTCCTATCCACTCCCCAAGTCAGTACATTAAACACGATGCTACCTCATGTTGCTCATTTATAACCAACCACACCACCCTCCTTCCTGATCTTTCCCTCATTTCTAACCCCTGAATCACTCACTTGTTATTTATTCTAAACTTTTTTTCCATTCCAAAAATATTATATAGATAAAATCACATACGGTATAACCTTGCAACCTTTGGGTTTAACCTTTTTCATTAAGCATAATTCCTGAGAGAAGCATCCAAATAGTTATTTGTGTCAACACTTCTTCTCTTCTCACTGCTAAGCTTTGGTAACTAGCACATACCGCACACTTTTTAACCAGTCACACAGAGAAGGATATCTGAAGCTTTTACTCTGGGGTTATTATAAAGGAAACTGCTATGAATATCCAGGTTTCCTTGTAAATATACGTTTTCATTTTTCTAAGATAAATGCCAAGAGGAGAATTGTTACATTCTGTGGCTACATGTTTGGTGTACAAGAAACTGACAAACTGTCTTCTGTTACAGAATGGCTATACCATTCTGCATTCTTACCAACAACATGGGAGTGACCCTGCTTCTCTGCATTCTTGGCAACATTTTGTGTTGTCACTTTTTTTTTTTTATTTTAGGCATTCTGATAGGTGGGATGGGTATGTAGTGATATCTCATTTGGTTTTAATTTGGATTTTTCTAAAGGCTAATAGCGTGGGCTGTATTTTTACATTCTTATTTGCTATCTGTATATCCTCTTCAGTGAAAACTCTTTTGATGTTTTCATTTTTAACTGGATTGTTTATGGCTTTTGTCCTTGTGTTTTAGTGTTGAGGCTTAGGGATTCTTTACCTGTTTTGGATACTAGTCTTTTAGGTATGTGTTTGCAAATATTTTCTCCCTATATCGGTAGTTTGTTTCTTCCTATATCCACATCTATATCAGGACTTTTATAGAACAAAAGGTTTCAATTTTAATGAGGTCTGATTTATAAAAAGTTTCTTTTGATTCATTGTGCTTTTGTTGTCCAGACTAAAAACTCTTTGATTGGACCTAGATCCTAAAGATTTTCTCTTAGTGTTTCTTTTATAAACCTCTTAAAGGGTTTATATTTTGTGTTTTAAATGGAAGTGTCAATATATGACCCCTTCCATAGCATTTTATCATTTAACTCTTGCATAGAGTGTGACACTTGGGTGGGGCTTTATTATGCTGCCTATGGATGTCCAATTACTTTGACTGCATTTGTATTAAAGTTTCTCTATCCTTCACTGATTTGCTTTGTACTGATGTCAAAAATCTGTTGGCCATATGGTTTGGGGCTATTTCTAAGTTCTCTCTTCTATTCCTTTGATCTATGCCTCAATCCCCCTCTCATACAGCACTGACTGTAATACTGTAAGCCTAAATATCAAGTAAAATAATCCCTCCCACTTTCAATTTTGTCAGAATGATTTTACTTATTCTAGGACCTATACTTTTTCATACACATTTTAGAAAAAGCCTATCCATGCTTACATTATAATAAAACTTGGGATTCAGATAGTTATTGCAACTAAATCTGTTTCCAAATTTGGGGAGAACTGACATCTTCTCCATGTTGAGTCTTCCCAAGCATGAACACAATATGTCTCTCCGTTTGGATAAACACATTCCTTGAGCCTTTTTAATCAACATTTTGTAATAGTCAGCACACACACCCTGCACATTTTGTTTAATAGTGTACCTAAGAATTTTCTTATCTTTAGAGGGGTTGTAAATAGTACTATGTTTTTAATTTCAGTTTCCAATGTTTATTGCTAGTATATGGAAATGTGATGAATTTTTATGAGTTGACCATGTATCTTGAAATCTAGCTGAATTCATTTTTTAATTATAGAAGTTTTTCTATATTATTTTGATTTTTTTATTTCTCCCTTTCTCACCTGTGTGCATTACTACAGTAGCTAACACCTCCATACAACATGGAATAAAAGCGGTAAAAGTGAGTATCCTTGTCTACTCTTCAATCTCAAGGGGAAAGTGTTCAGTTTTCCCCAAACAAGAATGATGGTAGCTGTAGGTGTTTTATTGTTTCTCATTATTAAATTGAAATGTTCCCCCATATTGCTAATTTCCTGGGTATCTTTAATGTGAAAGAGTGTTTAATTTTCTTTATGCCTTTTTTCTGCATCAACCAATAGGATTATATAACTGTTCATTAACTTGTTATGTGATGGACTTTTATTAACTTATCTCTTTCTTTTTTTGAAGAAGTATAATAAAATTTGTATCGTGATGAGAAGCTGTCAACTTAAACAGCAGCAAATGGAGAGAATAAGGACATTTCCTGTTATAATAAGTCTACATAACCTTCATAATATACTATGTAGTAGGCATTTTCAATATGTGACTGTCAGTCTAGAACTGCCAAATACTTTTTCATTTAACCTAATACAACTGCATACCTACTAAAAAGAAATGCATTAAGAAAGCATGAAAACTTTGTTTGTTGAAAAAACAAAACCTGAAGGGAAGGAATATAGAAATTATGAAGTTATGCAGAACACTTAATGTAATTAAGTATATGTTCATATCTTTGTAGGAATATAAACCCCAATCATTTGCAGAATTGACTCAGATTGCTGAAATACTATATATACTTTAGACCTCTACATATGCATTTTAGACCTACTTTTTGATCCACTATTCCCACTTCTAGGTATGTACTCAAAGCAAATGACTTCTATTTATACAAAATAAGTTATGAATACTTTTCTGCAGTGGTAACTGCATACCAGTAAGACCAAAACAAACATAAATCAAGCAATGGAGTGTTCTCAAAGCTGTGATGTTTGAAGACTACAAACTGCTAATTCTATATAGAATGGGTTTTGTTGTTACATGAAATTCAAGTTGACGCATAAATTGAGATATATAGAGATCAAATTAAATGATTGCTCCACAGCCAAGGAATAAATAGACAACCTACCAAAAGAGGAAAAATATGCACATGCTGTTCATCCGATACAGAGCAGATGACCAGAATCTACAAAGAACTCAAGCAAATAAGCAAGGGAGAAATCAAACAACTCCATCAAAAAAAAGGGCAAAAGACTTGAGCAGAAAGATTTCAATTGAAGATAGGCTAATGGTCAAGAAACACATGAAAAAAGGCTCATTGTCTCTAATCATCAGGTAGTTGCAAATAAAAACCACAGGGAGATTATTACCTAATTCTAGGGAGAATGGTTTATAATAAGCTGAATCAGAAATGAAAAGGGTAACATTGCAGAAATACATACTGCAAAAATAAACACCATCCATGAATACTAGATAAATCACAATGCACATAATGTAGAAAACAGACATTTTCAGACATACAGTTGGATGATGGTTTGCCTTGCTAACATATTCATGTTGATATGTTGAATTTCTTTTCAAACATATTATTTTAAAAATTATAAGCATTTGTTGTTAAGTTCACAGAAACGAAATTATGTTCAAATTCTCAGGAATATTGGACTAACCATAACATTGTCAGTTATATTTAAATTTTGATGGCAAGTCTGTTACCTCACTTGAGTGGGGCCTTCCCCTTCCCCTCAGTTCTGAGAGAATACAATATGTATAGTAAAACATTAATAATTTCAAAATTTTCATTAAAAAAATCATCCATGAATACTAGATAAATCGCTATGCACATAATCTAGAGAACAGAGAGAAAATAGAAAAGTTCCTAGAAACACACAACCTCCAACACTGAACCAGAAAGAAAGAAAACTGAGTAGACCAAAAAAAAGAAAGAAAAGTGAGATTAAACCAGTAAGGAAAAATCTAGTCAAAAAAGAGAAGCCCTGCACAAGATATGTTCATAACTGAATTCTGTCAAACCTACAATGAATACCGGGCACATATAACGTAGAAATTACTCCATAATATTGAGAAAAAGGGAAACCTCCCCAACTCATTCTATGAAGCTAATGTTATAGTCAAACAAAAGCCAGGGAAAGACACAATGATAAAAAAAGAAAAGTAGAAACCAATATCCCTTATGAATACAGGTGCAAAAACCCTCAAAAAAAAAAAAACCCAAAAAACTAGCAGTCTGAATAAAACAGCATACTAAAAAAAAAAAAAAAAAATGAAGCGCCAAGATGACTTCATTCCATATGCAAGGATAGCAAACAAGGCATGATAAAAACCCCGAACAAACTAGGCATAGAAAGAAAATGTCTCAGAATTATAAAAGTCATATTTGGAAAACACACAACTAACATGTTCAACGGAGAAAAGTTGAAAGCATTGCCCATAAGAACTGGAGTAAGACAAGGATTCCCACTATCACCACTCTTTTTTGACATAGTGCTAGAAGTCCTAGGCAAGATAAAAAAGAGGAGAATATTAAGGGTATCCAAACTGGTAAAGTGGACATCACTTTTTCCCAATGATATAATCTTGTACCTAGAAACCCCAAAGGTTCTGCCAAGAGTCTTCTGGAATTAATAAATAAATTAAGCAAAGTCTTAGGATAAGAAGCCAATATACATAAATTAATACCATTTCTATATAACAATGACAGTTAAGCCAGGAGTCAAATCAAAGACTAAGTAACATTCATAAAAACAAAAACAAAATAAAATAAGTAGGGATATACTTACACACAAGAGAGTTAAATTTCTCTAACATGGAAAACAATAAAACTCTGAACAAAAAAGTTGCAGAGGATATAAACAAATATCCTGACTTAGTAGAAACAATAATGTTAAAATATCAATACTACCTAAAGTGATTAATAAATGCAATGCAATCTCCATCAATTTGCCAAAGTCATAATTCACAGATAAAGAAAAAAAATATTTTATACTTT